>NC_056751.1:46586904-46591904 GCF_019279795.1 Protopterus annectens | reverse complement strand
GTGACTTATGCCCAGAAACACCTTTTGTTCACCTTCGATGAGATGGCAAGTAGCCAAGCTTCTTACTGTTGGGCACATCCTGAAGAAAGGTGGGTGGAAGGTTGGTGTAATGGTTAAGGTGCTTACCTTAGAAACACAAGGTGCAGGGTTTGATTCTCACATGGGGTAATTGGCAAGGCTTAAAATGCCCCCCAAGGACAGTTAGCCTAGTACTAATCTATACAAAGAAGAAGGATGAAGAAAGTGGACCTAAAAACACATTTTTCAGGTTATCAGTCGTTCCTTTGATTAGCGTAATGGCACTTAAATTCAGGCTACAGATATCAATAGGCTGGCATATTTCTTTTATTTCTCTGCATTTAGTATGAAATAATTAAATAATAAAACAGCACTGTTCTTGTTATTAAATCATATATATGCATTAAAAACTGAAGAACACAAGACATCTAGGAATGAATACGCATTCCTTAGGGAAAAAAAAGTCTGGCTAATGAAGTACCACAGAGCGGACAGACTTTCTTATTGGCATATACTGAAGGACACACCAAAATATGAGAAATATCAGGTATGTTCTGCAGAACTTAAACAGAACCATGCCTGATTTTCCTTACATTTTTGCACTATCCCTGTAAATGTCTGTCAACAGTTAAAAAACCTAAACAAGCAGCAATGCAGATTCTGTTTCCTCTGTCACTTTTATGCTCAAATGTACTGTGCAAGTATGGGAACATAGTTTCATATACATACACAGTACATCAGAATAACAAAGCCAACACAGAAGACGACAGATGTCCCCTTATACAATTGCATTATATAAGAAATGTAAATATTTTTTTTCTTAAAAAATGTTATTGTATATGAGTAATAATCCACTCCTTTTTGTGGGTATATCAGGATTTACCCATAGTTGGCTTTGCCAGTGTGAACAAAAACACCGCAACCATGGATAAATCCTGATATACCCACACACAGTCATGGATTATTGCTTTACTAATCCATACTAGGAGGGGCTGTAGTGGTCCAACTGATCTAATTTCCCAGAGACAGCAACACCTATATAAGTGCTTGCAGGAACCTTGTGTAAAACATCATATTTCTGAGAAAAGCTGGCTGCCTCTCCTGACAATCCATAAGACTTCTGGAGACATGTTCATGTTTTCAATAGGAGAAGCTTCAAGTAACTTCAAGTATAATTAACTCTTCACTTATTTTTCAAGGTACATTCTTCTAAAACCATGGTTTTTTTTAGAGCTTTTATTGCAGTCCTACTGCTACCTGCCTCACACAAACTTGTATCTGTGTTTCTTCCTTAATCTTCCATAATCTTTTCTGTGGCTTTATTTCCCATTTCTCTTTCCAACGAAAAGCGCTTCCGTGTATGTCTAGTTCAAAAAAAAAAAAAAAATCTACGTTTCTGCAGGGGGGCTTCACGCCCCACACCCCCCTACTTTAATATTCTCACTACGAGATCGCACTACAGTGGGGAAAAGGGAATTTTCCCTTATCTGCACTGTAGTCCGATCTATGAAACAGGCACACATACACAGAAGCACTTTTCGATGTTAAGCGCTTTCATGTATGTGTGTTCGATGTTTTGCGATTTGGACATATGCTAGTCGAGCATGTGTCCGGATCCCATATCCCATATGTGTATATGTATATATATATATATATATATATATATATATATATATATATATATAGATAGATAGATAGATATATATAAAATTTAGTTTGCATCTCTCTCTCTCTCTCTCTCTCTCTCTCTATATATATATATATATATATATATATATATATATATATATATATATATATACATATATATATATATATGTGTGTGTGTGTGTATGTGTGTGTGTGTGTCTAAACTGAATCTTATTTTATTGAATCATAAATCAATGAAAATAAATAAAGTATGCTGAAAACTCATTTAGTACAATCATATTTCATAGAAAACTTCATATAGGGTAAATGTACATAAAAAGTTACTTTCCCTAAGATGGCAAGCCACTCATAAGGCTCCCTCATGTTCCTTATGTAAATATATGTAATCCCAGAGAAAAGAGACCCCACACACACACACACACACACACACACACACACACACACACACACACACACACACACACACACACACACACACACACACCACACACACCCAAGGCTAAAACTGTACTGTACAATAAGTAAATCAATAAATTAATGAAATCATGCAGGCCTGAAGAACAACTCAGAACAGACATCATTAATGTAATAATGTCAGTTACATTTTACAAAATAGTTGTTCTTTTTGTTCTTGGGAAATCCCACTGATATAAATCAAATAACTTCAAAAATGCTTCTCATTTCAAATGACTATTTTTCCATCTGGTATATCTTTATTCCCCATCAAGAGGGTAAGAAAATGTCAGATATAAAATCAGCTTGACAGTACCACAATGCAAAAAATAGCATATAAGTGCAACAGGAAATAAAGCCTTGATTTAAAGCTTGATTGCAACAATGTATTATTTATCTGTTTAAATACAAGAAATGCATTATAATTTTCCTTGAGATACTTTGCTTTCTTAAGGTGACACTTTAAACTTATGTACACAACAGGCTGTAACAGTTAGCAACAACAGAATTGAGGCATAGAGAAATAACGTCTGCATTAATAAAATACTGGCAATTAATGTTGAAATGTCTGTATGATGTTTGTTAAAGTTCTTTACGTTCAGTACTAGTCTCACTCAGGTGACCAGCCACCTGATTCCACACGTGTGAATCTTGGCCTATTAAACCACAACTACAGTCCCACAGGTATTTTTCACTGGATCCATATTGTGTTGCTTCGCTCTGGCCTGCGAGGCTCCACTGTCAGATCCCCAAAAGTGGAAAAGAATTGTTCCATTTCCTTTTGCAACATGTCATTCCTCTTTTCTGCATCATCTTTAGCTCGCTCTGCATTCCGTAGCTTAATTTCAACCATTGTATACTTCTTCCTTTCTTGATCCAGTTCTTCATGCAATGCCATCACCTCTGTTTCCAGTTCCAGATTTCTTTGTTCCAAGCTGTAAGACAAAAAAATCAAATGATAAAGAAACCATTCTAATTTCTCTCTCTGTTGCTGTTAGTTCAGTGTAGCTGTATTAAATATAAGCAAGCTTTAATTAGCATGAGCCTTTGTAAATTAAAAATACAAAAAGACAATGAAGAAATGTTCAGCGGGAGTGGTAACTTGAGTAGATATGGTATATCTAGGAACCAATTGGCCAGATGTTAATATAGATTCGTTGTGTCAAATACAGCTAGATCACACACAAAGGCAGACTACTTAGGCTGATGGTAGCAAGGAGCAAGCCAGGAAGTATCGTGAAGCAGAATCTTTACAAGTCAGAGGACAGAGTACACTTAGACAAAGAAGGTAGGCATGCACCGGAGAACCTTCATGGTGACTTTATCACATCTCTGATTCGATCATATTATACCTGCTAATGTAATTTCATCTACAAAAATAACAATCAAGCTCACTGTTTGCTTTCATCGCAGATTTCTGTTTAGTAGACCTAGGCACAAATATTTTTCTCACAGGCTGATATAAAATTATACTTCACTGATACTCATTTGAGCAAGTATAACATAGGAAGCATTTGAATACCGTAGCGTGTCCTCAAGTGCTATTGAAACAAATAATGAAATAATGCTATCTACACTGACTTCTAGCTGGAAAACATTTAAGAAGAAAACTGTAGAAATTGTAAAAGAGATCCAAATTCTGGGTGGCAGAGCAATACTGAAATTCATATCCTTAAATTAAAACCGTACTCATACTGAATAATGCAGTGCCTTACTGCATTAGCCTACTCATTTACTAAGCAGTAATTGCTACCAACGCTGAGCATGCTATGGACTTGGTGTAAATAAACCTTATGCTAGCTGCATAAGTGTTGCTCAGTGACTGACAAACTGCCTTACCTCTCAACCTCTTAGCACTAAAAATCTGGACAAAGCCAAAAATAATGGGGGGACAAAGCCCTGAAAATAGGACAGATTTTAAATATTGCTCTTATAAACTTAGAAAGTTGTTAGAATAAAATGTCTTGCATTACCATGCATTTTCTGAAGGATATGAAGCCGGAAACTCAAATGCCTGTCATTATTTAATGAATTCCAGTCCTCACTGATTTGCCACAAAAATTCAGAAAACCACAAATTTTATGAGGAACAGACAAAAACCATGAGGCAAAAATCTGGACATTCTGTGAAAGTCTGGACAGGTGAGAGGTTTGCTTACTGCTTGCTGTGTTACTGAGGATATGCACAATGATGACAATGGCATTTAATTACATTATTATACTTTCAAATAGCAACGTGGAATTTAACAGCATCTATGGTATTTGCTTATTGGCAATCTTCACTTTCTGTTAGCTATGCCTTCCAGAATACCATCTGTAAGGGACACTGACACTCCTTAAACCACCCTCTCACAAATTGCATTACAGAAGAAATACTCTGCAGATTTTGCAGATTGGAGCTGTACATATATCTGGAAGCAAAAGTTATTTAAGTGTATGTAACATTCATAATGTGCAACCAGTAAGTCCCAGCCTTCTTAATGATCAGCTATGCTTTATTCCTTAGTGGGCAAATTCCATGGCAATAGCAAATGTGATTTGGGTTGCTTTGTCTAAAACGCAGAAGCTGATTCTGCCCACTTCCAAAGAATTTACAGGTCTTTCTACAGGGTTGTTCCCACATGAAGGATTTTGATCCTGACCTTAGTATCATTCACAAACAGGTGCTATCAGTTAGTTACCTCCTCTGGATGATATCAAAAATAAATAAATTGTAGACAGTGGGCCCTAACAATGATGTTTGTTTCACTCCACTGACCACCTTCCTTGCTCATGGAGGTCTCTCTCTGATCATTAGGTTATGGGCTCTCAACCTCGCCATTCCTTAACCCACTTACTACGTCTCTGTTCTACGCCAGTCTTGAATTTAAAGGGATATTT
>NC_056751.1:46496904-46579404 GCF_019279795.1 Protopterus annectens | reverse complement strand
CAGAGTGGTACAAGCAGCAGAGAGACAAAAAAGAGTGACTTTTACCAGATAAAATATTTTTTCGCTGCCTTTGCATTAGTGACTGCTTATTCTCGCCGAAACACGACTTTCTAACTGCTCTGTTATCTTTAAAAGCTTGTTATTGCATTTTTACTGTACCTGCAATTTAAAAGTTGTTTTTGTGTTAATTTAACTGTTTAGGCTGCCCACTCAAGTGTGCTAGCCTGTGTAAAGCATTTACAGTGTTTTCCTGTTAATTTCTGCTACTGTTCTGCAAAAAAAAAAATATATATATATATATCCTTGTTTCCCGCCTTTTCTGAGCTAGAATAATCCAGATTCCAGGTTTTGCTGAACTCTAGGCTTTGGTTTAAGTTTCTTTGTTGCCCATATCCTTACTTGGATAGGAGGAAGCTTCTCTGTTCATCAGTGAGAGTGGGGAGCTTTGAGCAGCCTATCTGTTCCTGGAGGAGTGGTCTCAGCCCAGAAACTAGTTGATTATTAGCCATTTTGGGCTAATTCCTAGCTCTTTCAAGTTCCCTGCCTTAAAACCCGCTTTTGCATGGTATTGTCAAACAACGTAGCACAGCATCGTTTTAACTGTTTTAAACTATTCCCGGCTCCACAAAGTCTGCTCTTCAAATTTTCCCTTAGAACCACTTAAACTCTCAAGGAAAGCACTTTACTTCCCTCTTACAGTCCAACACTTACTCTAGATTCTCAGTATATCTTTTGAACTATTCAAACTCTTCAGGAAAGCTCTCTACTTTCCTCCTACAATCCAGCACTTGCCCCAGCTTCACAGTAAACGCAAATAAACTATAAGCACTTACCCCTTTGTACAAAACAGTAGTAATAGGCTCTGGATTTTCCCATAAACCAATTTTTAAACTCTCCAGGCATGTCCAAAGCGCAGTTTCAGTCATACTCTCTGGTCCAGCTGGTGAATCTGGGAATCCTGAGGCAATGCTACAGTTGCCTCATGTACACAGACAACCCCCTCCTCCTACCATCAACCTCTAACGTATGTGAGAGATGCAATTATACAGCCAAACTGGAGGCTAAGCTCTCTCAACCCATGACTGGTGCTGCCAGTCAGGGGGAGAAGGTAAACACACGCACCTCAAAACCAGTTACACATAGACTAATCACACCTGAAAACATGACACATAAACCCAGAAAGACATACTTGGAGGCTCTAAATAAAAACTTGCCAAAACAACAGAGACCTCCTAAGCAGACACACAAGCACTCACTACCCAACATTAACCATACACATACCCCACATAGTCTGTGTGCCACACAGTCACAGCCCTTTAGGCCAAACAACACCCCTAATACACTAGTAATAGGTGACTCTATCATCAGGCACACTGACGTCCCACTCACCAGACTGAACAAAGAGAAGGTCACTGTAAGTTGCTTGTCGGGTGCCAGGATCTGCCACATAACTCAAGCACTCAGGTCACTACACAGCAAGTACAAATATGACTCTGTCATTGTCCATGCTGGTGTAAACGACTTGAGACATACCTCCCTGGACTACATGAAAAGAGACATAGAGGAGTTATCTGATCATGTAGCCCAGGCCGGTATGACTCTGACCCTGAGTAGCATCCTGCCCTCACCTAGAATGATTCCACAGTATAGAGACAAAATGACTGACTTCAACAATTGGCTAAGCTACTGGTGTCATTCAAAGGGGATCCAGTGTCTGTCAGCCTGGGACATGCTAGACAAGCCACGTTGCTTCGCCAGAGATGGCTTGCACCTGTCACCCCTGGGCTTTCGAATACTGGCAAAGGCTTTTGTCACCCCCATAGTGCCTTTTTTAGGCAAGGCTCAAAAGACAAACCCACCTTCGTAGACAATACAAAAAATAAAAAACTAAAGGTAATGCTACTCAATGCCAGAAGTCTAAACCTAAAGATGCACACACTCGAGGCACTCCTCAGTATGGAGCAAATCGATATCTGTGCAGTGACAAAAACCTGGTTCAAGGCTCCTGAGAGCACCCCAGCATTACAAGGATTCAACTCATATCATACTTTTGGCCACAAAACCCGGACAAAAGCACCAAGGGAGGGGGTGTATCCATTTTCATCAAGGACACCCGCATCTCCAGATTAGTGGCATTGCATGAAACATCGGAAACAATTCATGTGCAACTAACAGTGGGCAAAACTGCCTTCCAAGTCATAGCCTGCTATAGATCACCCTCTCTGTCTCAGGACCCACACTCGGCCTTCCTGAGAACACTAGAGAATATGAAGACCTACCACACACCATAATATTGGGGGAATTCAACTACCCAAACATTGACTGGGTAAACTACTCGAGTCCAAACTCATTTGCCCAACGGTTTCTAGAATTCATCAACTAAAATGCCATGGAACAACTAGTCACAGTTCCTACAAGAGGGGAAAATACATTAGACCTAGTCATTACAAACATAAGAGATCAATGTTCCACACCAGAGGTAAATCCCTCATTGGTGAGATTGGACCACAAACTGATCACAATAGACATCCACATCCCAACCCCACCCCCAGCCAAGGAAACCACAGTGAAAAACTTCTCAAAAACAAACTTCTCTCTCCTCAAGACAGAAGTAGGAAACTTCAAAGCCCCTGAGAAATTGGAAAATGTTACCCAAACTGCAGAATCCTATACGAACGCACTCTATATGCACCTACAGGAATGCATGGATCGTGCCATCCCAAGTAAAACCAAGGCTCACTCCTCCAAAAATACGAGACCAGTCTGGTGGACCCCAGCCATAAATAAGCTATACAACAAAAGGAGGAGACTACTACATGATGGGGCCAAAACCCTAAAAAGGAAGACATCCCTGATCAGTATCAGCAAGAAACTTCGCTCCACCATAAAAGCCTCAAAGGCAAACTTCGAAAGAAAAATTGCCAAAGACTCCAAAGATAATCACAAGGCATTCTTCAGTTACGTCAGGAACCTGGGAGGAAACACCCAGATCTGCTCAGAGCTAGTACAAAACGGCACAAAATACATGGAACCGACTGACATTGCCAACATTCTGGCTGACAGGTTCAGTGCAAACTCCCCCCCCCTTCCCCCCCAAAAGGGCCTGTGTCTATCCCGGATGAATGTAGTCCCCCAGATATCTCAGACACACAGGTAAAAGCAGCCCTCTCCAAAGCTAAAAACACAGTGTGTATGGGGCCGGACGGAATACCGGGCTGCATCCTGCATGAGCTCCAGGAAGAACTAAACCCCCACTTAAATTCATTATTCCAACTCAGCCTCAAAACAGGTTATGTACCTAAGGAATGGCGTACAGCAACCGTGATCCCTCTCCACAAGGGTGGCCCCACAACGGATCCTGGGAACTATCAGTCCATAAGTCTGACTAGCTTAATTTGCAAGGCTATGGAGCGTATCATTATGGATCTCATAAACAAAGACATTGGGAAACTCCAGACACTGGATCCTACCCAGTTTGGTTTTGTTAAGGGCAGATCCTGCCTCCTAAACCTGGTTGACTTTTTTGAAACAGTCATCAAAGCCATAGATGAGGGAAAGGCAGTCCACACTGCCTATCTGGACCTCACTAAGGCTTTCAACATAATACCTCACTCTGGAATCATAAACAAACTAACCAGCTTAAACATCAACACATATGTCACAAGATGGGTTGCAAACTGGCTTACAGATAGAACGCACGTGGTCAGGGTTGGAAATGCCATGTCCGACTCTAAACCTGTTACAAGTGGAGTCCCACAGGGCTCAGTCCTGGGTCCCCTCTTGTTCAGTATATACTTCTCTGAAGTACAGGCCAGCACAAAAGGACTGTGGCTTACCCAGTTCGCCAATGATTGCAAACTGGGAGCCATAATAGACTCCCCGGCCGACACAAGCATCCTCCAAAAGGGTCTTACAGAGACAGATGCCTGGTGTCAAAGCCATGGCCTCAAACATAACGCCAAAAATTGCATAGTCACCCCCTTGGGAAAAACAAGGTGCCCACTAATTACCACATAGGAAGTAACCCACTAAGTACAGAAGAAGTAATTAGGGATCTGGAGACCCAGGTTGATAGTAACCTCTCCTTTGACAATCACATTGCCAAAATTGTCAGAAAATCCTTCTATATTACCCATCTTATAACTAAAGGGTTCTCGTCTAGATCTAGAGAGGTCATTGTGCCCCTATACTCATCACTCATCAGACCCATAATTGAGTACAATGCCCCATTTGGGATGTACCTTACTAGGCACCTGCAGCAGCTGGAGAGACCCCAAAAGTTCCTTACCAAAAGGATCATGGGCCTCAAACAGTTGCCCTATGCAACTAGGCTAAAGAAACTACAGCTCTACTCAGTTGCTTACCGCCTGCTCAGAGGTGACCTCTGCCTGACTTACAAGGCCATGTCCAACCCAGAATTAATGGACATGCTCCACCTTAAAAAAACAAATCCATTAGAGCCACACGCTCCTTGGACTTAAACCTGAGCACATCAATAAATAGGACATGCTGGAGGGATAGATTCATATCCCAAAGGCTTCCCACACTCTGGAATAAAATCCCAATTCATGTAAGACAAAGCCCCTCGCTGGCCCTCTTCAAGAGAAATCTTGATGAGTGGATGGGAAAACATAAGTTTGCACCTGGGATCACTCCAGTGGCACTACTGGACAGAAGCTCTAGAAGTTAAATTATAAGGGTGGAGAGAGCCAAACACATTTTCGGCTAGGCTTATAAATGCCCTAGGGTAGATAGCCTAGTATAAACCTATGAACCAATGAACCTATGGTCCTTGATCAGGTCATATCTTAAGAAATGTGTGTACTTCTGGAAGGTATAGAAAAGGAAAGATACCAGGCTGCTAGAATGCACTCACAGGAGAGCTGTCATACAGGTATGTGTGTGTGTGTGTGTGTGTGTGTGTGTGTGTGTGTGTGTGTGTGTGTGTGTGTGTGTGTGTGTGTGTGTGTGTGTGTGTGTGTGTGTGTGTGTGTGTGTGTGTGTGTGTGTGGGGGGGATCTATGACTAGAAGCTAGACAGGAGCTGCAACACTTCTCGGCTGAAAGAAGATGAAATGGTGGCAAGTGGGGGCATGCAACTGATGCACAAGGCCATGTGAATTAGATGTGAATGTGTAGAAGAGATGGTGGGGGATGGGAGCATGAGATTCATACACAAGGCAATGTGAATTAGATGTGAATGTATAGAGGAGATGGTGGGGGTGGGGGCATGTGATTGATACACAAGGCCATGTGAATTAGATGTGAATGTATAGAAGAGATGATGGGGAGTGGGGGCATGTGATTGTTGCACAAGGCTATGTGAATTAGGTGTGAATGTGTAGAAGAGATAGCAGGGGGTAGGGACATGTGATTGATGCACAAGGCCATGCCAATTAGATGAGAATGTGCCCTGTGGAATAAGAAGTACAGTTGGGTAGATGGACAAAGGCAGTATATTGTACAGACTAATTTCTACCTGGATATCCAAAAGGACTTTTCACAGAAAGAGTTGTGGATCCATAGACTGTACTACAGCAATGAGTGGTGGAGAGGGAATGCACTGACTGATTCAGACAGGTGGAAAACCAGGGTAGGGGAAGGTAAAAACAGAAGAGTGGCAGAATATTAAGACACTTAAAAGGACAGACTAGACAGGATTATTAAGCACAAACACACAAGGTTCAAACAATCCAAAAACAAGAGATGAATACAGATACTCAGCTATGGAATGAATCCCAGAATTTTAATAAACACAGCACACTTAAAACAATGATAAAACAATAAGGATAAGCGCTTTCATCTTAAACAACGTTAAAATATTATCAGATGAACTGTATTATACTTCCCAGCTGATTTAAAACTATCCATCAGTCACATGGTTCAAACCAGCTGTTCATTGGTCAAAGCCATCACTCACCCCTTCCATTCATAAATCAAAGAATACAAAAATACATATGTGGAGCCATAAATCTCCAGCTCAATAAAACCACCATAATAACAAAATTTGATACATTTATATTGTAGACATCCAAAATGTAATGATTCATGCCCAAGATTTAACTAATTATGTATTATACAACCACCCTTTGAAACTGTCACCTTTTTAGCGATTTCAACTTCAAAATGGGTGCATTGCTAGCCTGTTCATTAATTCCTGTCCAGCAATAATCATGCCAAAATATCTGCCATTAAATTTCTCTAACTTCAAGATTAACCTTCTGTGGGTCAATATTTATCTGCTCCAGAACAGAAAATTTAAAACTGTGCCCAGGATAGTCACATGTCTATATAGAACATTGGTCATTTTGACTTTTTTAATAGCCTGTGTATTCTCAAAAATCCATTCCTGGATCTTTCTTTTGGTTTTCCCTATATAAAAACCTTCACAGTGTTGGCACAGATCTACATAAACCAGGCCATGAAATTGATGAAGAGGAGTTTTAAATCAGCTGGGATGTATAACACAGCTCATCTGATGAAGTTTTAACATTGTTTAAGATGAAAGCACTTATCCTTATTATTTTATCATTGTTTTAAGTGTGCAGTGTTTATTATAATTCTGGGATTCGTTCCATGGCAGAGTGTCCATATTCATGTCTTGTTTTTAGAGAGGATTATTGTCTCCTGTCATCAAGCAAATATAAGGCAATGTGATATAATTTCTCCAACCATAAAACTGCAAGACGTTTGCCTCACAACTCCTTTTGACAATGAAACCATGTTAGTTGCTTATCTTTATGAAGACCTCAGTTCTTTCTCTTAGTATCACTTCTAGCTCCATTCATACTAGCTTCATCAACTTAACTGATATATGATTGACTGGATTCTGAAACAGGATAACAGAAGCTGTTTTCTTAGTCACCTGATAATGGACCTGGGACTGGTTCTGCCATGGTATGTATATAGTTTTTGAATAGTCTGACTGATGTGTTATCTGGAAACCTGTGTTTTTAACTCCTATATCCAGTCATTTATCCCTAGTGGCCTTTCAGTCTATTTTTATTACCTTTGCTTTTTTCCCTTCCCAGAATGATTCCCTTTCCCCTTTTTTATGAATAGTGATACAAAGAAACCTTGTGTCGTAATTTAGTAAAGTAAATGCCTTCCCCGTCTTTCCTTCCAACCTTGAATGACCTGTCCAGTAAATGTTTCCCATCTTTCTCTCTGGAAAGCATGTTTGAAAATCTGCCTTTGCTTATAAAGCTAATCTTCATACTAAGCTAGTCTTGTCCTAAATCATGTGATTGCAGACATCCTACTTTTCTCTGTAAAGGCTTGCTTATTCCCCTACATCCATTTTTCCTTCAGAGGCTGAGAGCTTTTTATTCTTGAAGGAGTAGCCCCATCACTATCTTTCTCAGCAGTTTCAAATTTCTCTTGAGCTTCTCCATCCTCTGTTTGGGTAGACACCTGTGCACATTTCAGAATGCTGTTTCTGAATCTTAGCCACAGATCACTCAACCCTCACGTCTTCCATTCTCCTAGTTCCTTACACACATCCACTCCTGGATACTTCCAGTTGACATTTCAGTAGTGATGGCTACTGTCTATGTTCCCCAGGTCTCTCTTGGTAAGCCTTGGGTGACATACTGTAGCATGGTCACTGTTGACCAATGCAGAGCTAACCTTCACATCCCAAACTTCATTTGACACCCCAAAAAATATTACTGCCAACTGGTTTTCCTTCCCATTGCTGCTCTAGTTCTGCAACTAAGCACATTCTTGGTTATCAAAAGCTTCCATCAGCACCTTGCCCTTTTGTACTATAGATGCAGGAAATGATACGCAGTATTCCATGTTAATTGATTTAGACTGTTCCACATAAAAAATACCAGAAAGATATTTTATGACTTCTGAAAATATTCAAATAAAATTTTACTGATACATCTGTAGAAAGCTGCAAGACTGTTCATTCAGATGTTTTCACTTAAAGAGACACAAGATGGTTAAGTAGGTTCAAAAGCGCAAAGCCTTTCATGGCAGATATTAATTTTACCTGTACCTGAAGTATTCTATACATACAGTTGTTAGCATTGTTTAACATTAACAATACAATAAAGTAACCTGTAATCTGCTATAAAGGCATGACGGATCAGGCAGTGCTGTACAAAGCAGGCTGTATGTAGTTATATCAAACTGCATTTGTTTCTTAAAGGGTCTGAAAGTTTCTAGAAGCAGCCGATGTATCATATCAACAACCTGATACCTGTAACATATATCAAGAGTCTGTTAAGTCATAGGGGAGAAAGTACCTCGCTTGCAAGATTTTTAGCTTGGCTTCAAGGCTGTGCAAGTTGTTCTGGATTAATAACTCCCATTAATTAATGAAGAATGTGTGCTTATTTGTAAGAGATCCTCCCTGTGTAGGTTTTTACTCAAGTACTCCAGTTTTCCTTCACATCCTAAAGATTAGACATAGATGAACTGCAATTTCCCAAATTACCCATGCTGAATGAGTAAGTCTACATCTTGGAAAGGACTGGCACATCCTTTAGAATGAATTCCTCTCATTTGTGCCCAGTGGTACCAGGAGAGGCTTTAGCTCCCCCTGTGACCCTGGTTTGGATTAAGGGTAAATCACTGAATGAATTGACTGACTGAATGAAGGAATGAATGAGTTCATGCACTGCTAATACCACTCTCTACATCCATGATTAAAAAGCAGCAAAAACAACAAATTCCCTGTCATTTGTCACATGATGTCACCATTAGTACGTGTACTATTGACATAACTGTTAAACCACAAAACAAAATAACGATTTTACATTAATGAAACTTTACTTTGCAAAATTCATCAGAAAAAAACAAATGGAAAAGGCAAACTAGACAAATATTTTAAAGTCAGTAAAAAGAAAGCTGAAGAAATGCTATGACTTCCCTACACCATGATGAGTGCAAACTGGCTAAACTGTTGGGCTCAGTTGGCTGGTACTGCACTCCCTGATTGCTGCTTTGGATAAGAAATCACAAATTGTGTAGTTTCTAAATGTGCACTGACAGGGGCTCCTATATTTTCAGAGGTATCCCTACTGTGTAGTTGGTACATATAAGTTCAGAGGGCTGGAGGGGGCTTAATCCCATCATGAGAAGGTACAGGAAAGCTTGCCTCTGCAAAAAAAGGTTATGCTTAATTTCTTTGTTGGAATGAATTCCTGACCAGTTGTACTTTGCATGTTGGTCCCTAGCTGAGTTGTAACTTAAGGAGTCACACTTGAAGCAAATACTAGTTATAAAAAAAATTCTAGTACATTTAGAGTCGTTCAGCCACTGCAACATTAATAAAAAAATCCTGTTTCTACTGTACTCAGTTTGTTTGAACTTCTGGAGTTTCTTTTTTGCATATCTTTGGCATACAGACAGCCCTGTCCTTTAATGTCATTTTTGGAAAGGAACTTCAAAAAATCTTCAGTTCAGTATGTATACTTGATGCTAAATTTCGGGTCTATATTAGAACATCGAAGTTTCAGAACTTCAAATGTTCTAATATCGACCCCTAATAAGCGAAAGCTGAAAATAGCGAAGTTTTAGATAACCAAATTCTTTCCTAGGGAAAGAATTCAGTTGTCCGCTCCTGTCGCTTTGCTATTTTCAACTCTGCGGTGGAAAGTTACGGTCGGGTTCAGGTAAGTGTGCGATTGTGTGGATGTGAGGGTTAGGGTGGGATAGGTGAGTTAGGGTTAGGGTGCGGGTCAGGTAAGTGTGCAAATGTGGACGTGAGGGTTAGGGTGGGACAGGTGAGTTAGGGTTAGGGTGCAAGTGAGGTGTGTGTGCGATAGTGACGGACCTTAGGGTTAGGGTTTGGGTTAAGGTAAGTGGGTAGATAGTGGTGTATGTACAGTTTAGTGTAGGTTTAGATGTAAGATTTTAGGTGTATGTGTATGGATTGCTGTTTGTTTGGTGTGTTTGTGTTGTGTGTATGTGTTTTGGAACAGCAAATTTTTTCCCTAGGAAAAAATTCGCTGTTCTAAATGTTCGGTCTTATCAGCTTTTGGTTATTAGGTGTCAATATTAGAACATTTGATGTTCTGAAACTTCGATGTTCTAATATAGATCCTAAATTTCTGCCATGCAAACTATATGCTTACAAGATTGGGCCATCTAATAGTGCAGAAAAACACTACCTCATAGCATTCACCACAGTGCCCAGGAATATGGTCTTATGTAGAGAGCACAGGAACAGAGTTCCCCTCCTTCCATGTTTGGGATTGCAAATTGTCTTCTTAGTCCTTAGAGACTTCAATATATAACATGCAAGAGAAAACTTTAAACTGCTACTATTTAAAAAGAGATATGGGAAGTATTACACAATGCAGTTGGTACACTTCCTTATAGATTAATCTAATCTAAAAACAAATTAATAGCAAGCTCATTCTACTCATTTTAGTGTTAAAAACATAATTCCACCTCATTAGCCAAGAACTGTGACACAGATGGAGATAAAACCATAGCTATGTTTACCTTAATGTCTCGCTGTTCTAATTTTTTGCAAAAATGTGGGCGACTACAGAAAGGAAGGTACAAGTTTGCCAGGAAGATAAGGGATACCTGTTTGTCATTCTATGACTTAATTCTCTTTCTTGTAGAAGCAGTGAATTCCAGGTGTTAAGTAGTCCTAATTCATTGGCATACAATTCTAACTGTTAAGAGCTCAGTATACTGTGAGTGCTCCAACATATGGGTTTGAGTTTAAATGTTCTCTATGCAACTGTTTAGGTAATCATATCATCTGGAGATAAAGGCTCTGGCTCTATTTATAGGATCTGTTTGGGTAGGGGTGCCTAGGACATTATTAAAGTCTCTAATTAGCTGCAGAAGATTTGCTTTTGAGAAGTCCTTGAATACCGATGTATTTTTTTGGCAGAACATCCACTCTTAAATGTCAACATCACCAATTTGTAGTCTGACTAGAAAACAGAGGTTGAAATCTACAAGATGGAGCAATATTAAAAGGACAAGACCTAGGATACTCTGTCCCCACACCCCCCTACTTAAATATACCAACTCTGAGATTGCACCACAGTGGAGGAAATGGCAAACTCCCTGCAACTGCCCAGAGATTTTTTCCCTGGAAAAAAATCGCTGTTCCGTGTCTTTGCTATTTACGTTGTTCGACCTTTAGGGGTCGATCAAAGAGCATTCGCTGTTATCAGCTTTTGCTAAGCTGATATAGACCCATTTTCATTGAGTATTAAATTCTTTGAGGGGATAGCAAACGGGGTCACCATAAATATCTCTGCTGGTCCCAAAGATGACTCTACTTGTACCATATAAATCCACCATCTTTGAAAAAAGATAGCACTGAGAAATGTCCTCTCGTATTTGAAGTAGATGACACTTAGTAATCTGTGAAGGAAATCTTATAGGATCAGTGCACACATTCTCACTGACAAGGCCTACGTCAGAATGGAGACAATCTTGTGAATACTGTTACTGGGAGCACTTGCATTTGACCAATATTGCCATAGTACGCCTGTGCCAGCCCACAACAGTCAATTGATGGCATCATGGGAAAAGTCAACAATGGGAAGGTTACCATCTGTACTGGCAAATGTAAGTGGAGTGCAGATTTACCACTTTAAAATCTTTGACAGTTTTGTGAAACACGATTCTGCATTATTGACAATTTTCATCAGTACCTTCAATGATGCCGCGGTCTTATTTTTTTTTCTGTCTGTCACTACTGAAGTTTCGTTAATGCCTTTTCTGACAGGTTATTTTTTGTACCACATCCTCAAATTTAGGAAACATTTCAGGTAGTTCTGATGTAGAAGAAGGCAATGATGCAGGCAATGACACTACATACAACTACCTACATAAAGTGCTGACTCAAGATATACACACTGGAAACATTGAGGCCACACACACACACACACACACACACACACACACACACACACACACACACACACACACACACATGCACACACACGGACGCTACACACTTTTTCCCAGAAACAGCTCTCTAAAATTAGTTATTTTTTTCTGTTTAAATAACTAAACAGTAAAATCTAAATACTAATTTATGTGCATCAATTCTTAGAGGGCTGTCCAAGATAGTTGATGAATTGATCTTGATGGGAAACATAGATAGCGATTTTACAATAATGAAGCTAAGAAAAAAATGAAGATGGTATGAGGCCCACACCATGTGATGCCAATATTATGAAACTGATATTACTTTGCACCATAGGGATGGGTAATATTGGTTTGAGGACTTGCAGATGTTTATGAGTAAAACCCGACATTTGTATTACTGCAAGACTCTTTCCAAAAATGTACATCATTGCAGCAGTAGCAAAGTGTGGCATTATTGATGTATCCATGAATATTTTAGGAGATCATTGACTCTTAATTTCCCATGTACTATTTTCTGCAGCCTCTCACGTGAAAAAGAAATTGCTCCAGTACCATCTTCTAGTTTTAGATGTGACACAGTAACAAAGGGGCTAATATTTTCAAAACCGTTGTTCTTGACAGGTCCTTCTAAGAAAAATTACTGAACAGAACATCGTTTTCTCTTATTCACTCACAAAAGTGATAAACCTGCAGTGAAGCCTGAAGACACAGACAATTTGCATGTCACAGTTAGCAGTTATTCCTCTTCCATGTTAACAATACTCAAATGTTTATGCCTTCCTCTGTTAGCCACTACTACACTGTTATGATAATTAAATGTAACGTTTTCTTGCAGCGACATGTAGCTAGGCTACACAGGCCAATTGGATTGCTTCTCATAAAGCAAGTTCCTGATTTTCATCTAGTAAATAATTTGCTCAGGTAATGTCTGATGCTGTTTTGCTTTCATAGGTTCATAGTTTAGTACTAAGCTAATTGCCCTTGTGAGCCATTTATCCCTTGTGAGACTCAAACCCTCCATATTGTGTTTGTAAGGCAAACACCTTAGCCATTAAGCCACCCTCCCAATCCTAAGTTTTTCCTTTTCTCCATAGATATATACAAGTCTAGTGGGTATGGAGCTTACTCCACCTCAGCAAAAAAAATAAGTTTCTACAAAAGTCATTTCAGCACAATTTTTTGGCAAATTCACTTTCAGTTAAAATTATTCTGACTGACTGCCATGATTTCGATAAAGGAATGCAGAGCAAACTTGAAATATATTAAAAAAAAAAATAACTGCTGTATTTGTACGGAATAGCTATAACCTACATACATTTCTCTTTTGCGGTTTACATATTATTCTTGCTCTATAGTGCTTCTGTTGCTTTCCAATATCTTCTCCCAACCACCACTCATCCCCCTAACAATCCAACTTTCTCCCATTTTCTTTTAGTTCACTTGTTCAGTAATTTCCTGAACTGAGTCTCCCTTCCCACAACGGGAACAGTGACTTGTGGACCATGCTCTGCAATAAAGAACTCAGGACCCCTGAAGGAATTGCCTCAAAGTGACTGTGCCAAAAAGTGCTAAATGTAGGTGTTCGCCACGGACACAGTATATTCTTAAAAGCGACATTAACCCACAACTGGTACACACAAAGCCAAGGACAGCAGCTTTTTGCTGATCCCACAGCCCTACACTGATTTTACCCAGCCCATAAAGTGCTCACATACAGAATCCCAAATTTTAGTCTCAGCAGAACTGTCAGCTGACTTGTTCAATTTCAGCTAGCTCTCCTTGTTGCTTATACCTGTAACTTTCACTGCTGCCTTATACAACACCGTGACTGAGAGTGCATGTTATGCAATTGAACACTGTGCAGCTGAGTAGTAGACAGTTCTGGTACCTACCTTGCTGTCTCACTATTTCAGACAACTTTTTTGGGGGGCATGCCATGGGCTAGTTCTTCCCGGTTACTAACAACCGACTCATATTAAACCCCAAAAAGAAAACTTCTTCTCTTCCTCTCAAAATCCCTCAACCACCACAAATTCTCTTTCACCATCTCTTCGCTTAAGATTTCCATCACACCTGAAACCCATACTAAGCTCTTCGGCGCAATCATAAATTAAACTTAAAATTTGACCTCCATGTACTTCACTATATCCAGAAAATCCATCAAAAACTCTGCCTACTATACAGAAACAAAAATGTTCCTCACATCTGACTCCAGTATCTCACTTGCACAAGCATACCTTTTCCCTATGCTCTTAGGACACTCAACTGGCTAGAGTTTCCTAACCAACTCTTATTTACTGAGCTTCTCATCATTTTTTCTATCCTAAACAAGCCCTCTTCTTGCCCCAACATCTCCTCTCATCTCCCTCTACACCCCCTGATCCCTTAAAAGCTCACACCTAGGTCTCTTACAGATTCACAAGCAAAAAGTTCATTGGACAGAATCTTTACAGCTACTTTCCTGCTCTCTCTCGGAACAAGCTTCCCTTGACCCTTAGAAATATTACCCACATCTATGATTCAAAAACAATCAGAAATTGCCTAAACAGCACCTGGACTTGTCACTGTAATCATCTCACTTGAACACAGACCTTCCTACTCCAGTACTTTTTCTACAGTCCTCCCTTTCCTCAGACTTTGATGGTGGCATGCTTTGCATTCGCAGAGGAACCCATTGAAGTCTACAGACACATCTTGCATTTTGCTTCAAGCTGATGTCACAGAGGTTAATGCTCAGCAGCATCAGCTTGGGGACAATGAATTGTACGCATTTTTTACTGAAGAGGCGGCTTAAAAATTCACTGTGCATAAATCTTAATTGGCACTTAATGCACCACATATGGTGGTGGTGCAACAGGTAAACAATGCAGATGTGACAATACACCATCAAACTTAACTGGATGTCCTTCTTAGGTAAAACACTCCTTATGCAATGGGATTTTCACCCACAAACTCCTATTTATCAGCTGCCCTGCTCTAAATGACATGCTTCAATGGTAAAATCCAACCAAAACTTTCAGATCTTCTAAAAATGTTATAGTGTGGAAAAGGTTTTGGATACATCTAGTTGACATCACCTATATTTCTAACACTCTGTTAGAATTCTCTGCTACACAGTACTTGGCAAATCAGTTTAAAACATTGAAGAACTCCATGAAGGCCAATGTAAATATATGTATTTAGCTGCCTCAAATGTGGTACAATCGGATTTCTCCCTACTCAGTTTCACATTTTTACTATTTTCTCTTTCAACCTTATTTAATCCATTTCTTATGTAAATCTCTGCCTGTCGGATCTAAGGACGCAATTCTGTAATATAATATTTACTATACCTTGCATAAACTACAAGGGATCAACCTGCAATGTAATGGTTAAGGTGTTTACCTTGCAGACACAAGGTGCAGGGTTTGATTCTCACATGGGGTAACTGGCTATGCTTAAAATGGCCCACAACGGCAGTTAGCCTAGTACTAACCTATGAACCTATGATTACTTGCACACATTGCTGGCTGTGTGATGCCCCTACACTGGCCCAGTAATCAAGGAGCCTCAATAATCACCACTGACAACAGTGGGGGACACGCACAATGGGAGGATGACAAGTACATACACAGGAAAGTACAATTTCTCTTAAGAGCACACAGAGATCAGTCAATATGCAGCTGGTTTCTCCCTCTTTCTACAGACCCTCAATAAGACTCCACACTGGCACAGCTATAGGGTTGAGATCTCAGTCAAGTGGCCAACCTAAGACCTCCAGCACCCTCTCTGCCCAACCAGTGCTTCATATCCCTGTCCAAGTAGCTGACACACACACACTGAGATCTGATTTATATACAAACACACACATACACCTGGGGAAGGCTGGCACAAGTCTCGTAGCTAGGCCCCCTTCTGCCCAGACTATAACGTAGTACCAGCAGCCACCTTTACCTATTAGCTACTATAAGGCCCTTACAACAATCTTACTGTGTAATGTTACTATTAATCCAAATGGTAGTCTGACCAAGACTTGCAAGGCTATGTAGGAGTGGCCTGTCAGTGTATTCAAATACATATGCAAGTACGCTAAGAGCTTAAATATGTCTCACAAATATCAGCCACAAAGATAGGTTTACAAATATTTAATAAATAAAAAAATACTAAATAAACAGTTACTTCAGAGTTCAAAGTCACAGGAAATATTTTAAAACAACATTGCAGGACAGTCTCAAATAAATAAAGAAAACATCTAAACTAATATTTACTATATTCCTATCTATCCCTAAGAGATACTATGCCCTGAATCTTACTTACAAGCAAGTGCAGATGTGATGATGATTGATGTTTCCAGGTCAAAGACAAAATACAACTCTCTATATATACATTTATATACACATATTATAGCTAGATAGGTATTTGTGTGAGTGTCTTTAAATACTTCTCTACTTTACATGTTATGTGTACATTTTAACTCCCTGCCTCCCCTGGAACTTAAGTTACAGTGTAACTTCCAATGAGACTTCAGACAAAAAAGTTATGAAATCACAATGCAAAGAAATGTTCATATCTCTAGAACTGTAAGACTTACTAAAAAGTCTAAACAGCAGCTCAACCTCGACTTTACACTCATCATGTTCATTAAACTCCAAGTCTTGAAATGGATTTTGTAAGTCACAATAAGCACAATAAGTAATAATGCTTATGGTGGGGATTCAAGAAAAAAGGTGCCTTTACCACATAAAGTGCCTATCATGGGCAGGTCAACTTATGCAACCAGAAAACATGTGATTCAGAGATCTAGTTAGCTACAATAAGGAAGATCTCATTATCTGCTAATTTGCATGTCTCTGAACTGCCTTACAGCTGTACTTTCCATTGGTAATTAACTTTGTCAGCCCATTTATGTCATTGGCACAGGCACCTCCCTCATACACTTTCACACACACATTCAGACAATCATGTACATACACACATACACAGACATCCACCCCCAACACACATGCACACAAAGAACCAATCAACAACACATAACCCTCACTCAAATGGACACACACACACACACACACACACACACACACACACACACACACACACACACACACACACACACACACACACAGTCATCATAGTCCATTTTTGTTCCAGCAGACCGATTCACACATGCTGCATACATCCATGCACTCACGCACCCCCTACCACAACTTCTTTATTTAACTTCTTTAAACTTCTGTGTCTGTGAAACTTGGCCTTTTCTATAGACTTTTAATGGGGGACCACAGCATTTTGTTGATGATAATTATCATTGGCAGCAATGCTATTTTATGCAGTCAAGCAAATCTCTGCATTGAAACACCTTTCGAAAGAGATTGGAGGTCTGCTTTTCAGAAGGAGGGATCTTTACACCACTACATTTTCAAAATGAATCAGCCATGTCAGGCATTAGGGATAAGGGCACGTGTGCAGTCTTTGTCAGATAACTTGGCTACAGATGCCATTTGGCAGTCATGTACTTGTTAGGGTTACTTACGGCCACCATTAGTTCCACTTACCTAACCTCATTTACTGTATCTCTAATGGCTGAGTCATCTGGTAAAGGCCTTTCTCACTGCCAGTAGTAACATGTTTAACATATTTAGGGATACCATGCTAAAAGTCTGACCACTAAAGTGCCCAATCAGGAAAAAAAAGGGTTTGTAACTTCTGGGGGATTGGTAAAAATGTTATTATACAGAAATAAACAGTTTTTGGCAGGCAGGCCAGGCATGCTAAAGTCTTTGAGGTCATAATGAGTCAGACTCAATTACATAACTAAACAACAGTCTTTTCAATATAGTCTATTCTAGTGGATCTATTAGTAAGTGCCACATATCGATAACAGTTTCATCAACTCAAATATCCTGATAGATCTATTACTAAGTGTGGCAAATTGATACCACTGCCTCATCAGCCCTTGCTATCACAGTGTATACCTTCCCCTGAACTGACTACAAGTGTAAAAGATAAATCATTTATTGTTCCCTGCTATTAAAAAACATAATTTTGAGCTAACAATCTCTTCCTAGGCTATAGCTCATTATTTCATGACTTATTTCACTCTGCAGATGTACCATCAGGTAAATAACTTCCTTCACTTATAAAAAAAGCATTTCACTCAATAGCCTTCTTATTACAATAAACTTCACCCATCCTCTTTAGATCATTGTACCTTTTTAAGCCATGTTTCAAGTGGGTTATCCTTGTACCTCACTCCACCCAGGTTATTTTTTTCTCTTTCATGTTTTACACAATGTATTAATAGTATTTTACTTTTAACTTAAACTTACCACTGTATTAACAATTACTAACCTTGTACTCAATTATTTTATAATTATAGTAACTATTTTTAGTTGGAGCTTTTCTTCCTGTGCCTCCTCTTAAAATGGCAATGTTACCCAGTCAGACCTTCCCATTAAATAAAAACTAAACAAAATAAAATAGAATATATATATATATATATATATATATATATATATATATATATATATATATATATATATATATATATATATCTAACAGGATTGGGCATCTATAGGCCAAATACAGGTTGCCTTGTAAGAGTTTGCAACGGAAGGAGTATATTAGAAGAGTATTTAGATGCTCAGTGTATAATTAAGTGCTCATTATTTTCTATTATGGGTTAGATTAGAGAGGAATAGAGGGGACAATTAACATCTTTAGATCTAGACAATATACCTGTAGTGATTAGTAGAACTAAGAAGAGCAATTTCTTAATGATAACAGCTGCATGGTGGTGAAAGTTCATTGTTTGCCAACACGCCATGGTTTCTAGTGATGATGTCAACTTTGAGGGAGATGTCTCCTAAATGCAGGGGTTCCTTTTTTTTCTTTGCATTTAAATTTAGTCTATGGCCTTGACATGATGAATTACTACAGGCTAGTCCTTCTTCTACTATATAAGAGTACCTGCTGAAAAGTCAATGACTGCACCAAGTTTGTAGTCATCTGCAAACTATACAAGTCAGTGACCACTGATGTCTGCTCGGACAACTATGAAGAAAATGCCAAAGAGGAATGAATCCATACTGTGCCAGCAACCCTGACTGTATGAGTTGCATGAATTCTGTCTGTGAACCAGGTAGCTATCCAACAGATGTAAGAGTTAATATTTAATTGGGCCATCTTATCAATAATACCAGAATGTGGGATAGTACCGGAAGCCAACTTAACCAGGTCTAGGTATGCAGTATATACCACCTCTTCATTATTCAGTGCATTAATTAACTTGCCAGACAAGGCAACCAGATTTAGTAGACAGGACCTACCTTCAACAAAACCCAGAATCAGTGTTAATGCCTTCTCCTTTGTGTAGTGGTACCACTATGACCATTCTCCAAGCCTCTGGCATGTGTCCAGTAGATAGGTTAAGAATGAACAGATTTACAAGGGAAATTTGTAAAGCCGTGTCTGGTACTGACAAGAAGACAACCTGACATGGTGTCAGGACTCAGAGTTACAGTTTTTTTATTTTCAGAGGGAAAACAGAGGACTTCTTCAGAGGTAATTCTAGGGGGAGGCAGGGGCTGTCTGGTAAGAGAGATGCTGGGAAGTCCAAACTGGGAAAAATTTGAACTAAATTTGTCAGTGAGCACATTGGCTATGCTGTCAGGTTTGGAATAGATGCTGCCTTTTAAGACCAGTTCTGTGCATTGTTAGGTGTTATTTCTGAAATTCCTAACATAGCTAAATAATGCCTTGTGGCTGTGTTTGTTGGAGTCAGTGATATTTACCCCGTAACTGACTTTACAAGTTTTGATCTTATAAATGAGTTTTTGCAGACATTTATGAGCTCATTTGCAGAAAAAATGGATTTGAGTGTATTCTTCTGTGCAAGAAGCTTTTTCCTTTTATTGCAGAATGCTTTTACTCTAGGGTTCCACAACCGGGTCTTCTTCTATGCCATTCTACTTGTCCTGGAATGATAGTGATGGGTTCAATAGTTAGAGACTCTCATTTATTGAGAGAGATGTCATGGACAGTAGGAAACATAAGAAGAGATTGTGCAGTTGGCAGTGATGTAATAATTGGTCACAGGTGGCAGTGATGTAATAACTGATTGCAGTTGGCAGTGAAGTAATAACTGGTCTGACCTTTTTGCAGTAGGATGTCTAGGAGTTCAAGGTCTTTATCTTGTTGGATTTGCCATAAGGTTATACGATTGTTTTATAAATATGGATACACCCCTTTTGGATGTCCCCATTTTCTCACTGGAAGACTTGAACAAATGAAAAACACTGAAGCCAGGTATAGTTGGAGTTTTATCATTATATTGAAACCGAGTTTCAGTAATAGTATAGATGTGTATGTCTTCCAGGGTCAGGAATGCCTCAAGGTCAGGCATTTCTTCTTGTCCAGTCTTGCAGAAATGAGCAGTGCCAAATTCATACAGGCCTAATTTGGATTTGCTAGTTGGGAAGGTCTAGGAGGCCAATTCTACTTAAAAAAGACAATATAGGTTGAACATGTTTTTAACTAAATGTGGAAGTCCTGTTAGAAAAGCAAGCCATCTTTGGTGAAGCAGAAGTGACTACTGGCCGTCTACTTTCAATCTGCCGCACACTGAAACACCTTTGAATGATATAACATACAGAATTAACTGTAAAAGTTAATTATTTTCTGTTTGTATTTTGGTATTATAGCTTGTGACTTCACTTTCCCCATGACAAAGTGTCTAAGATAATTTACTACCAGTGATCAGGTGGATTTGAGATAACAGAGATATGAGAAGATTTTGCATTTCTCTGTTATCCGTTTTTAAGGTAATTTTAGCAGTCTATAGGTCATATGCATACATACAATGAAAGGATCTAAAGGTCCTAATGAAATCACAAATTACATTGGTTAGCAAGATAACACAGAAACATTTAAATGTATTCTTTGAAGTCAGATAAGGCATACTTACTTCACATGTTTGCTAACGTTCCTACATACTGAATTGCACATGTACCTTTAATTTCTGTCACAATTTCTGACCCATACGCCTCCCTATGACAGCATATCCAGTCATTTACAACCATCCCAAGCTGTCAACCTTGTATTTTTAAATTTTGCCTTGTTCTCATACAACTTCATTTTTGAAATACAATTTTAAATAGTTGCTATAAAATTCTGACACAGTGAGACACATAAACATAGGTTCTATGTAATAACAGTCAGTAAAAGTTCAGGTCAACGAGGGCCTCCTACAAAAGGGGAAGCCTCAGTGAAACAGGCTATCGTTCTTTAATATTTTATCAACATTTGTCATGGCAACAAAATATTGTACAATATGTTTTTGCAGCTATTGTTAGGCGGCAGCAATAATCACATTAACCAGATAAAGAATCCCTAGGCTTGAACTATTTCTAGCAATTTAAAATTCAAATTTGCTTCTGATTGTACAGAAAATTGAATTCAGACAAGCATTGCACAGGACAGAGATGATTATGTGAGTGAGTTTTAGGAACAGATATTCATGATTTCAGTAGCACTCTGAGACTCCAACTCTGTCAATTTGGATGAGGCTCCCTGACTCAGTTAATTAGTTTAGGAGGATGCTACCTGTCCACTAAACCCAAATGATGTGCAGATTTAAGCATGGTAACTATGGGGAGTGTGCTGACCCCAGTTATGGTGCTGTGAATACCCAGCTAACGGCCCTACTGACTTAACTACTCCTATTAAGCTTCCTGATGCTGTTTACTCTCCTAGCCCTTCTGAGGTTGGTAATGCTGCTGCAGCCTTTTTATTTGTTTTATGTATGTATTTTAGTTAACCACTTAAATAGACTGGGGTGACCCAAGACCACTTGCTTGGTTGCTCAGTCATGGACATTGTAACTGAAGTTGATGGACTGAGTTTCAGAATGTAGTTCACATTCCTAACTCTGTGTACTAAAGGGCCTTCTGTCTTCTTTATTCCTGCTGTGAGTCACCTGAAGTAATTCTTTTAGGATCCACTGACTCTCATTTGCTTGCTGGGTCTACTGCAATCAGTTCATCCTACCATGAGCCTGACTTCATTAATCCTCTCGTGGGTTTATAGATAGAGTTTACATTTTTGGATTCCCAAACTCCATTACTCCTCTTGTTGCTTTACAGGCTGTGTTAATGCTTTTGGACTGAAAACTCCATTAATGCTGTTGCATTCCCTGCATCTGGGTAACTCGTCCTGAGGCCTTTTTAAGTCTGCTATTCAAATGACATCTGGCATTTTTGTTAGGGGGGAGATTCGTTTATCTTGCTGTGGCTATTTTCATTTATTAATTATACTGAGGCCCCCATGTCATTATTAATTCTGCTATCTATTGTTTAAGTGAGTTTTTTTAATCATCTGCTGGTATGAGTTAATACAAGAGATAAGTGAAGATTTTTCATTTCTCTGTTATCCTTCTTTAGTTAATTTTAACAGTCTGTAGCTGTCTTAACTAATCTCTTTAAGCCCATATTAGCAATTCCAATAAACAGCTGCACTGCATTTTAACATTTAAGTGGTCTAGCCGTTGTCATTAAATCCTAGTTTATTTCTTGTTAGGGGAACTGAGAGTCAGGCTAGCTCAGGAAAGTACAGTTGTGTACACTTACTATAAATGTAGATGTTCGAGTGTATTCATTGTTGCAGTCATCACACTTGGGTTATTCTGCCGGGGGTAGCACTCAGTCAGCTTGAATACCAGAGGCTTAGTATTTCTGCATCGGTTGCTGTCTCTCCAGGACTGACTTAGGTCATCAGTGGTATAAAATCAGGCAGCTGACACCATTACATCAGTTTTTTCTTGTCCCAACTGTCAGGAGCCCCAAAATAGGGAGCTATATTATGGTGGAAGAACACCACCAGTAGAAAGTAAATACTAAAAATTCCCTGTAAGGAGAGTGGAAGAGAGAGAGAGAGAGAGACAAGGGGGATGGAGGGAGGGTAACCAGGACTGCAACAGTGAATACACTCGAACTTCTACATTTATGGTAAGTGTACACAACTGTACTATCTTCTTCATGTTTCACTGTTGCAGTCATCATACTTGGGTTGATTACCAAAGCTGAAGAAAAGGGAGGAGGCAGTCAAGAAGACTGGGGGCTGGCTAGGATGCCCTACAAGATTGCAGTGGCATAGCCTGCCCTGGATTTGGAGAAGATAGGTAGGTGGCAATGCTTAGTGAAGGTATGAACAGAAGTCCATGTTGCAGACTCCAAGAATGTCCCTGGTGGGGATCCCTCTGAGAAAAGCTGCAGAGGTGGAGGTTGCCCTGGTGGAATGCGTCCTGACCCCCTTTGGGGGTGGTTTCCCATGCTGTTTGTAGCAGAAATGGATGCAGTGCACTATCCATTTGGATATTGTTTGTTTGGATATGGCCTTGCCCTCTGCCCCTGCTGTGAAGCTGACTAGCAATTGGTCATTTTTTCTAAAAGATTTAGTCCTATCCAGATAGAATCTGAGCTGTCTGTGCACATCTAGAGAGTTCAGAATCCTTTCCCCTTGTTTTGTGGATTAGGGAAAAAGGTGGGCAAATGAATGGATTGGTTTAGTGCCACACTGGACACCACTTTAGGCATGAAGGCTGGGTTAGTCCTGAGGGAGACACTTTCAGCATGGAAAATGATGAAGGGCTCTACAGCCATGAGTGCTTGTAGCTCTGAAATTCTTCTAGCTGAAGTGATGGCCAGAAGCAAGGCTGTTTTCCAAGAGAGGAGTTTTAACTCTGCTGAAGATGCAGGTTCAAAGGGGGGTAGGGTTAGCTTTTCCAACACAAAGTTAAGGTCCTAAGCTGGGGTAGGAGCTCTCCTGGGTGGCCTTAAGTTGTTAGCCCCTCTTAGGAACTGTTTGATGAGAGGGTGTGAGAAGAGAGGTGGCTCTGTGCTGTAATGAGCAGAGATGGCAGAGGCATGAATTTTAATAGAAGAGAAGGATAGACCCTTGTGCAGTAGGTCTGCTAGGTAATCCAGGATGAGAGGTAGAGAGGGCTGTGCTGTTTTGGCTCCCTTAGCCTGGATCCAGGTGCAAAATCTTTTCCACTTGTCAGCATAGGATTTTCTAGTGCTGGGTCATCTGGCCTCATGTATAGCATCTAGGACTTGTTTACTCAGGCTGGCAGCTTGAGGAGAGGTCAGGGAATAAGCCAGGCTGCCAGGATGAAGGTCTGCAATTGGGGATGCATGAATTCTCCATCCTTCTTGGCCATGAGTGTTAGGATCTGAGGTAAGTGCCATGGTGGCAGGGGTGACAGGTTGCGCAACAGTAGCTACCAGTGCTGGTGTGGCCAGTCTGGGGCAATCAGGATTGCCCTGGGTTTTTCCTCCCTTATTTTGAGCAGTGCCCTTGAAATGAGTGGTAGAGGGGGAAATGCATAGACCAAGAGGTTTACACATTGGAAGGATACAGCATCCACTTTCCAGGCCTTGCTGTGAGGTTTCCTGGTGCAGAATTTGCTGAGCTGATGATTGGAGTGGGAGGCAAAGAGGTCCACCCTCGGGGTGCCCCATTTCTGGGTTACAAGGGTGAAGGTTCTGTGGTCTAGCTGCCACTTGTGTGGGACTAGCAGGTTTCTGCTTAAGTTGTCTGCCAGAGAGTTTAGGGAGCCTGGCAGGAATCGTGCTAGCAGGTGAATTTGCATGGCTGAGGCCGTGTGCCAAAGGGTCATGGCAAGCCTGCAGAGAGGATAAGAGTGAGTTCCTCCCTGCTTGTTGATATACCACATCACTGTGGTATTGTCTATTTTGGGCAGTAGAGGCCCCGGGCAGAGTAGGGGTCTGAAACCTGTCAGGGCATGCTGAACAGCTAGCAGCTCTTTTTGGTTGATGTGCAGATATATTTGGTTTGGGCTCCAATGGCCCTGAATGCACCTGCCATCCAGGTGTGCACCCCAGGTATAGTCTGATGCATCTGCAGTGAGGGTCTGTGAGGTGTGGGGTTGTGAGAAGGAAAGTCCCTTGTTGTGGTTGCATGCTGCTGCCCACCAAAGAAAATCTTTCCTTAGATAGGGTATCGTTGGTATGATAGTTTCCAGGTCTTGAGTGTTGACACCAAAGGCTTTTTGGGTACCATTATAGTTTCCTCATGTGCAGTCTGGCATATGGAATGAGTAGAATGCAGGAAGCCATAAACCCTAGTGCTTGCAGGATTTTCCTTGCAGATAACTGGGTTCTGGTGGCTAGTTGAGAGAAGTAGCCTGTCAGGTAGGCTTGTTATTCTGGAGTAAGGAATAGCATCTGGGATGCTGTGTCCAGGCTTGCTCCCAGGAATGCAATTTTTTGTGTGGGGACTAGTTTTGATTTCTTTTCATTGATAGTATGCCCCAGGGAGGTCAGTTGGTCCTTTACAAAGGTCAGGTGCTGTAACAGCGTTTCCTGACTGTCTGAATCTGAAAAATTCAATGGCTGGAGCCAGGCATTTTGTGAAAACTTTGGGAGCAGTGGATAAGCCAAAGGGAAGTGCAGATAACTGAAAGTGCAAAGATCCTGGCCTGAACCATAGATATTTCCTGCAATTTTCCCTGATTGGGATGTCTAGGTAGGCCTCATTTAGGTCTAGGGTGGCTAACCAAGTATCTTTGGAAAGCATAGGAAAAAGCTGCTGGATGGTGAGCATTTTGAATTTTGGTACCACCAGAAAGGTGTTTAAAATGGATAGCTCTAGGATTGGGCACCAGATGCACTCTTTTCTGGGTACCAGGAAAAGTCTGGAATAGAAATCTTGGCCTATCTGGTCTGCAGGAATATGCTGAATTGACCTCATGGAGAGCAGGGAATGGACTTGCTTTTTGACCTCTGCCCAATGGTTTGGAGGAAGAGCTGGGAACCTTTTTGGGGTTGGCAGAGTGTGAAAATAAATTTTTTATCCCTGAGACACTATGTTGTGGACCCATCAGTCATTGGTAATAGAGGCCCAGTTGTTTACATGGAAGGAGAGTTTTCCTCCTAGGGGCACAAGCAGGTGGGCAGAGGTCAGGGATGGAGGTGTGGAGTCATTGTGAGTCCTTACCATAAGGGGGTGGCTTAGCACTCCCTGTTTTTGAAGCGGAGGAACTCCATTGCTTAGATCTCTACATTCCCTGAGACTGCTGTCTGGGGGTTCTGTTTCACCTGGGTCTGGGCTGAGCTGGCCTGGAGGGGGCCGGAAAGGACCAGTGCTTGGAGGAGCAATGCCTACGGAACCTTGAAGGCTGGACCTATAAAAGATCTTTAACTCTCTGCATAGATTTAGCTTTTTCTTCCATCTTTTTTAAGACCTCTTCTGCCTTGGTGCCAAACAAATTGTCTTTGTTCAATGGAGTGTCCAATAATTTTGATTTGACATGGTCTGGCAAGGTCTGTTCCTTTAGCCAAGCATGCCTTCTAAGGACATAACCAGTGACTGCTGCCCCACAAGATGCTTCTAGAGCATCAAAGTCACATTGCAAGGTGTGCTTATTAACTTGGCTTGCAGAATGCATAAGCTCTGGTAATGCTTTATTTTCTTCACAAGAAGGAAAGGAAAATATTTTTTGTTTGAGTAGTTCCATGGTATGCTGCTGATATTTCAGCATGTGGAATTGACAATTTAGTGCTCTAATAGCAAGAGTTGCAGAGGTGTATACTTTTTTACCCCATCTGTCTAAAGCTCAGGAATCCCTGTCTGAGAGGGTGGGATTCTTAGCTGAGGTTGCTTTAATTCCTTTAGGTCCTTGGGAGATGACCTCTGGGTCACCAGTAGGATTTCTGAAAAGGAATTTGTGAGAGTCAGGGACTCTGTAGTACCTATCAGGTTTCCTGGGAGCAGGAAGAAGGGTGTCAGGAGTCAAAGTGGATTCCATAAAAACATCATCCACAACATCCTGGACAGGATGAATGGCTAAAGGTCTGTGCTGTGGTAAATCTAAGAATTCCCTGAGTCTCTTTTTTGACTGAGGATAGTTCTGGCATTCCCATTGGAAATGCTCCCTTAAGGTATGTAGGGTTTCACCAAATGAAAAATCCTCGGGTGGAGAGGCAGAAGGAATGGATTCCTCTGCATCAAAATCCTCATAAGCAGAGAGGCATTGCATGTCTTCATATTCCGAAGCATCAGAGTCATTGGACTCCTGTTCAGATAAAACCACTGGGGACAAGTCTCTTTTTCTTTTGGAAGGGGTAGCCTGGCTTGGCTTCTCCTAATAAGCATAATAAGGTCTTCATCCATTTTATGCATTTGGACTGAGGCATGGAAGCAGGTGCCTAAGCTTGGGTCGTCGTTTTTTTGGGCATAGTTCATACCCTGGGCCTTAGAAACCCGGAAGTTTTAGAAAGAACTGAAGACATGAAAGAAGTCATCGGTTTGTGTCAAGTATCAGTAGTGTGAAGAACTTCCTCAGAAGCCGGTGCCTGCTCAGTGGCTCCGGACCCATCCAAGGTAGAAACATCCGCAGGATCCTTAGTCGAAGAATTGTCTCACAGCATACTGGACTCCGAAAGGGTCTCGGTAGTGGCCTGCAAATCCACAGAAGCAGGCATCAGGGGCTGCAAAACCACCTCACTGAGGACCGGAGAACTGATGACAAGCTTAGCGAAAGCACCGTCGGCAGTTTTGGACCTGTGCGGTCTGTCTCTGTCTTTATCCTTACGTTTTTTTGGAAGAGCGGTAGTCGGATGGCTTACTGAAGCCATATCGAAGATCGAGGACTGAGAGCAAAAATATCTACCTACAATAAGGGCCCGATGATGTATAGTTCTGGTGTTGAGCAAAGAACAAAAGTGACAGCAAGGGATGTCGTAGTCTGGGCCTAAACAGGTGATGCAGTAGGAATGGAAGTCTCTGTGTGGTATTTGCTTTCCACAGGTGAGACAATTGTTAATTTTTTTCTGACATCGGTTAGAGCAAGAAAAAAGGATCCCCAATGGGGTACTTAGCTTTAGAAGACTTCAACTTCAATTCAGAAATGAAAACTCAGGTAGTGGCCAACCGGCACTCGTGCAAACTGCTTCTGCTTTGGGTTCCTCGGCAAGAAAGACTGATGTAATGGTGTCAGCGGCCTGATTTTATACCACTGACGACCTGATGTCAGTCCTGGAGCGACAGCAATGAACCAGAAATACTAAGCCTCTGGAATTCAGGCCAACTAAGGGCTACCCCTCTGCAGGATAACCCAAGTGTGATGACTGCAACAGTGAAACACAAAGAACATCTGTGACTGCTAAGGCAGTTGCAGGCCTTTGCAGAATCAGAGCTAAGTGCCAAAGAATGTTCTAATCTTTCCAAGCTATTAATGTTGTGTTCTTTTAAACTGCTGCTGGTTTGAGATAGCAACAGAGATAAGCAAAGATTTTTCATTGCATTATGTTTAAGCTCATTTTAATAGTCTGCATCTGTCTAAGATCTTTTAGCCTACATTAATAATTTCAGTTAATATCCGCATTGCATTTTGCCATTTAAGTGGTCTAAATGTTGACGTCTAACAATAGTTTCTTTCTTCTGATGGACATCAGAGGCATGCTAGTTCAAGGACTATGATTGCACTAAGGCAGTTCCAGGCTGTTCAGCAATGAAGCTTATTGTCTAAAAATGTTCCTACCCTGACACCTCGTTCTTGTCATGCTCTTAAACCCAGTTATCTCTTGCTGCCTGTCTCTCATGATACTTTAACCTCATAATTCCTTCCCTCTCCACTTTTATTTGCCATAGAAACCAATTTATGATTTTGCAAAATATTTCCCCTTAGACTGTTTTCATACATTTGTACTCCCATTGTATTCTGTACAGACAGAATATGGTGTCCCCCAAGCCAATATGCATTGCTTTTTTAAATTTGGTGGCTCTTAAATTGCCTTCCCCTACTATAAATGTGCCTTTGGTAGGTTCTCTTGGCCTAATTTTATATGCTCACACTAGGGAGTAATAAAGGAGCAAACTGGGAAGTTCCTCCCTTTCCTACCTGCTTAGTGCTGCATTTATTTTACTCATCTAAACACCTAAGCACTGGACAAGATGAAATGTCAGCCTGCTAGTTTCACCTCTGTGGCTAGCCTTTTAGCACTAAGTCATCACTGCTGTATGCTCACAGATAATGAATTTATAATTAACACTAGTCATTCCATATGTTTGCAGTATAAATGCCTGATTTAATCTCTCACCTAAAATCTTTCCCTGTAAACTTCATGCAAAACCACAATGGTCCTTATGCAATCACACCAAAACATCTTATGCTGAATTACTACCAAAGCCTCCTAGAAATGAAAAGATATATGCCTGCCATAAAGAGTCATTCTGAACAAAAACACTTAAATCTATCACTTTGCTCTGCAGTGGCAAAAGAAATATTTTAGTGATAGGTGATTCTGTTGTCAAGTACACTGACTTGTCATTCACAAGGCTGGACAAAGAGAGGATTACAGTAACTAGTAGCATGTGTGGGAGTGAATGATTTCAGACAGTATCGCTAGGGCAGGGTGAGAGGGGCAACTGCCTCCTTTGCAAAGTGTTTTGGGTGCAATTAGCTGATCCTGAGCTTTCTTTAATGCAATACCTGATTTTAAAAGCTGGTATTGCATTTGCAGTCAATCCTGAGCTCTGTAGCACTCTGGGTGTGGTTTAAACTGTAGCAACTTCATGCTACATTGTAGCAAGCAGGTTTACTACACTTCAAAAGATAGAAATAACTACTTTCGCCTTTTTTTTAACTGAAACCTGAGCTTTGTAGCACTCCATACAGACAGGATATAAACTGTAGCAGCGTTTTGCTATATTTGTAGCAAGCAGTTTGCTACAGTTTATAAGAAGGACTTTTTTTAACTAAGACTTGACATTGGGGAAGACAGCGATTCAGGTCGTAGCCTGCTATAGGTCCCCAACCATGTCCCAAGACTCACACTCCACATTCCTAAGCACCCTGGAGAATATTAGGGTCCAACCTAATACTCTCATACTAGGCGATTTCAACTACCCCTCCATTAACTGGGTAAACTACTCATATACCAATACACTTGCCCAACGTTTCCTGGAATTCATTAATTCCAATGCCCTGGACCAGCTTGTTCTTACCCCCACTAGAGTAAGCAACATCCTTAACCTGGTCATTACTAACATGGGCGACCGTTGCTCTACAACAATAGTCAACTCCTCCCTGGTTAGGTCCGACCACAAACTAATCATCTTGTAACACCCCCCCCCCCTGCAAAGGTAACCACCATGAAAAACTTCTCCAAAGCTAACTTTGGGCTCCTAAAAACAGAGGTGGCTAACTTCACTGCACCCATGCAAATGGAGAATAGTTCCATGACTGCCAAATCATACACCAATGCACTGTACGAACAAGCACAAAAATGCATGGATCTCACCATACCCGATAGAACCAAGACAGTCTCCACCAAAAAAACAAAGCTAATCTGGTGATTCCCCTACCATAAACAAACTCTACAAAAGAAGGAAGAAACTGATGTGGAATAAGGTGAAGTCCCAAGACTGGAAAAACTCCCTTATCAGCCTCAACAAAAAGTTGAGATCCCTCATCAAATCCTCTAAAGCTAGCTATGAAAACAAAATTGCAGCAGATAGTAAAGACAACCACAAGGCCTTCTGTAGTTATGTAAAGAATCTCCATGGCAATACCCAGATTTGCTCTGAGCTACTGCACAATGGTACCTCCTTTACCGAGCCAACAGATATTGCCAATATACTGGCCAACAGATTCAGTGCCAACTTTACCCCTCTCCCCCCAAAGGACCAATCACAATACCAGTAGATTGCCAGGCACCCAGTATTTATGCTGCACAGGTTAAAACAGCACTGTCCAAGGCCAAGAATACAGCTTCTATAGGACCTGACAATATCCCTGGCTGTGTTCTACATGAACTACAGAGTGAAATGGCACCACACCTGTGTACCTTGTTCAATCACAGCCTCATCTCAGGCTTTGTCCCTACTGAATGGTGCACTGCTACAGTCACCCCTCTCCACAAAGGAGGAGCGACTACAGACCCTGGGAACTATTGTCTCATTAGCCTGACATGCAAAGCTATGGAACGCATCATCATGGACCTAATAAACAAGGATATAGGGAATCTCCAAACTCTGGATCCCACACAGTTTGGTTTTGTGAAGGGTAGATCATGCCTGCTCAACCTGGTCGACTTCTTTGAGTCAGTCACCAGAGCTGTGGATGAAGACAAGGTGGTTCATACAGCCTACCTTGATCTGGCCAAGGCCTTTGATACCATTCCCCACTCAGGAATCACAGAAAAGCTCACTAAGCTAGGCATCAACCCCTATATCACTAGGTGGGTTGCAAACTGGCTCACAGATAGAACCCACAGTGTGAAAGTAGCTGACTCGAAGTCAGACTGCCGACAATTCACGAGTGGAGTCCCACAGGGTTCTGTCCTGGGTCCTGTCCTGTTTGGTATCTACTTCTCTGAAGTCCAGGCCAACACGAAGGGACTCTGTGTGAAAAAGTTTGCAGATGATTACAAGTTGGCAGCTGTTATTAACTACCCAAGTGATGTTGACATCCTGCAAAAAGACCTCACTGAGACCAATGACTGGTGTCAAAACCATGGCCTTAAGCTCAATGCCATAAAATGTGTCATCATCCCCTTTGGGAAAAACTCAGTTCCCATGAATTACCACATCGATAGTAGTCCACTGAACACAGAAGGCATTAAAAGAGATCTGAGAACACAGGTTGACAGCAACCTTTCTTTTGACCACCACATTGCCACTGTGGTCAAAAAGTCCTTCTATGTGGCACATCTCATTACTAAGGGTTTTGTATCCAGGAAGAAAGAGGTCATCATCTCTCTCTACTCTTCCCTCATTAGGCCAATCATCGAGTACAATGACCCATTTGGCATGTACCTCACTAGACACCTGCAACAACTGGAGAGGCCGCAAAAGTACCTCACAAAGATGATCCTAGGCTTTAAACAATTGTCCTATATGGACAGACTCAAAAACTCCAACTATTCTCTGTCTCATATCGCCTACTTAGAGGCAATCTCTGCTTGACTTACAAAGCCATGTCTGACCCAGCTCTGTTAGAAATGCTACATCTAAAGAAATCCCAATCCCTCCGCACCACATGCTCCAGAGACCTCAACCTCATTACCACAATCAACAGAACATGCTGGAGGGACAGGTTCATAACCCAGAGACTGCCCATGCTATGGAACAGACTTCCCATACATGTCAAACAGAGCACCTCATTGGCCCTCTTCAATAGAAATCTTGATGAGTGGATGGGAAATAGAAAATTCACCCTGGGATCACTCCATTGGCTCTACTCGACAGATGCACTGGCAACTAATGTTGGGTGGCACGATGCCAGGGTAATCCTATGGGCTAGGCTTGTAAAGGCTCCAGGGCCATTAGCCTAGTACACTCCTATGAACCTATGAACCTATGGTGTAGTGATCAGTGCAAGGAGGCAGGGTATAAACTGTTGCTACAGTTTAGACCCCACATGGAATGCTACAGTGCTCAGGTTTGAATGCATCGGAGGAAGGAAGGGGACAGGGAATAGAAACAGGACCTTAATGGCTGAGCAGGAGGGAGGGGGGAGTTATGCATCTGGTAATCTGACTAGAAGGAGTGTCTTTTTTTTCTTTTTTGCTTTTGGAAGAGCTGTTTGTGGGGAGGTTGCGTGGATCTGTAGTAAGCCGATGATAAAGTGATCGGCTTAATACAGTAAAGTGCTTTTTTTTTGCACTTCCTTTGAAGAGCTGAGGTGGTGGAACACTGGTTGTCAGTACAGACACAGGGTGCTGGTTGAGCCAGCTATGCTTCTGTAGAACCCTGAGGTATATACAGGGAGATATACCAGAACTTTCCATGCATGGTACAAATGTAGTTACGACACAAGTCTTGAGTAGAATCCTTCCTTCATCTCAAGTGATGTCTAGATATAGATAAAGGATAACTGGCTTCAATAATTGGTTAAACAGCTGGTGTCATTTCAGGGGGATCCAGTATGTGTCAGCATAGGATGAGATGCTCAATAGTCCAGCTTGCTTTGATATGGATGGTCTGCAATTCTCATTTCAAGGCTTCTTCTAAAGCCGTTACAGTTCACCCCCCCAATCTAGTTGATGGACATTCTAATGTGAGAAACATATCAGTCCCAAAATTGGATCACATTAATGTCGCTCTCCTCAATGCCAGAAGTCTAAGAAAGGAAATGCCTGATCTTTAGGCACTAGTGCATTTGGAAAACATCCATGACTGTGTCGTTATTGAAACTTGGCATAAATGTAAAGAGAGGACTCCATCTGTACCAGGGGTGTGTGCTTTTCATGCCTTCAGACCCAATGGCAACTGTGGTGGAGTCACCATACTTGTAAGGGAACATATTACCTCCGGGTAGATTCCTTGGGATTCACAAACTGAACTCACTGAGCTGCAGATCACTTTAGATAGGTATTAATTATCAACTAATAGCTTGTTACAGAATACCTTCTTTGTTCACTGATGACCACTACCCCTCAATAAGCTAGGACACCTATACCTCCAATGTAAGTTATGCCAAAAGTTTCCTATACTAAATAAACAAAAAATCCCAAAAGCAGTTGGTAAATAAACCTACTAGAAGACATAGCTTTCTTGACCTGATTCTTACAAATATGGCCGTCTCTTGCACTACTCCTCTGCTATCTCCTTCTCCTTCTCCAATGAAGTCTGACCATAAACTTCTCTTTCAAACTTTCAAAAGCTCCTACAGGAAACCCCAGTAAATTTAAGGATTACAAGCATGCAAGCTTTAACCTACCCTGATAAAATATTAAAATTCTCTTACAACTTCATCTCCTCTTGATCTTAATACAGCAGCAAGTTTCACTAAGGAATTCTACACTCATTTAGAAAAATGAAGTGCGCTAGCAATCCCTACCCGACCCAAGTATCTTGGGAAATGTAAAAACAAATAGTGTGAATAAAACCGGATCCTGGAAACGATTCTGTCAGACAGTGCAGAAACACTAATGCAAAAATAAAAAAATGAACGGAATCACCATGGCTGAAGAACAAAACAATTCTTATTAAAGTTTTTTTGTCTTTCAGCTGTGGTGATTCTGTTCATTTATTTTTTTTATTTTTGCATAAATGTAAAAACAAACCACCCTGGTGGTCCACTTCCATGAATAAGATATACACCAAATGAAATCTTTTTCTTCTTTCACCTTTTCCCACCACAGCGGATCACCTGTCTGCTCATGATTGGCAGTGGAGTTTTACGGTGTCGAGTTGCCAGCCCGGCGCCCGACCATCCACAAAAGGCACACACACGCATGCACTCATGCCTAGGGCCAATTTAGAATGTCCAATCCACCTACAGTATGTCTTTGGGATGTTGGAGGAAACCGGAGCACCCGGAGGAAACCCACGTGACCACAGGGAGGACATGCAGACTCCACACAGAAGGCATTCCAGCCGAGGATCGAACTGGAGAACCTCTTATACACCAAATGAAGTAAACTCCTTATATGATTTAGTAGATCCAACACCCCTCTTCATACCTTTCAAACGTCCAGATTTTCACAGGAAGTCCAGATTTTTGCCTCATATTTTTGGTCTATTCCTCATAACGTTTGTAGTTTTCTGGCAAATCACTGGGATGCTCTGAAGTCTGAAGTCACTAAATAATGACATATATTTGAGTTTCAGACTTCAAATCCTTCAGAAAATTTATGCTAATGCAAACACTGTTACTCTAGCAACTTTTTAAATTTGTAAGAGCAATATTTAACATATGTCCCTATTTTGTGCCTTTCTCCCCCATTTTGTCAGGCTTTGTCCAGATTTCTTGTACTAAGAGGCTGAGAGGTATGCTCCTCTTCAAAAGGATAATATCAAAAGCATTACAAAACTACTGTAGGTTCTTAGGTGTTTACTAGGCTAATGACCACAAGGATCTTTTTAAGCCTAGCCATGCATCCAAAATCTCTAACAAGTTCTGCTACCCTTGATAAGTGTAAGCATGGGTCTGGGAGATGAACCATTTACAGGTTACCTGTGTCCATTAGAGACATAGGTGCCACGACAGGGTAAATTTCCGGTTTTCCATGCAATTGTCCAAGTTGAACTTGAATTGGGTTAGGGAGGAACTCTGCCTCACATGGATGGGGAGCCTGTTCCATAGATGGGGTAGACTCTGAGATGCATACTTATCTCTCAAGCAGGTCCTATTTATATCACAGGCAAGGTTTAAGTCTTTACAATGGGTAATTCTGGTGCTGTTTGCTTGTGGATATGCAGGAGGTCCATCAGAGTGGGGTCTGACAATACCCTGTATGCCAGGCATAGATCTCCCCTCAAAAGCCTGTAGGAGACAGGATATAGGGATAGGGCCTTGAGGTGGTCTGCATAGGACATATTACTTACAATCTGTATTCTTCTAGTGAGGAACCTCTGTGGACGCTCCAGTTGTTGGATATACTTGGTTAGGTGCATACCAAAGGGGGCATTGTACTCAATGATAGGTTTGATGAATGCCAAATACAGTGGAACAATGACTTCCTTGGACATGGATGCCATAACTTTGTTTATAAGTTGAGCAGCATAGAATGATTTCATTCACCACTGTAGACACATGATGATCAAAGGCTGGATTACTATCTATGTGTGTCCCTAAGTCCCTGACTATTGGGTCAACTCTAAGGGGTGTGTTGTCATTATGATAGTTACCAGGGATGGATGACTTCCCAAAGGATACTATTATGCATTTCTTGGCATTTAGTTTTAGTCCATGGCTCTGACACCAGTTGTTTGTCTCTGTCAGCCCCTCCTGAAGAACATTTGTGTCAGTGTGAGATTCAATGACAGCTCCTAATTTGCAATCATCTTCAAATTTAGTCAGACAGAGACCACTGACTTTGGCCTTGACTTCTGAGAAGTAAATGCCAAAAAGGAAAGGTCCAAGGATTGATCGCTGAGGGACTCCACTTGTGACTGGCCTCTTTGTAGAGGTGGACTCCCCAATTCTAACTTCCTGGGTCCTGTCTGTGAGCCAGTTGGCTATCCACCGGGTGACATACAGATTTGTACCTACACTATCAGATCCAGTAAAGGAACCCATGAATTTAGGCTGGCCTTTGAAGCTAAAGATTATTACAAACCTTTCTTTAGGTATGTTAGAAAGCTAAAATAAAACAATACCCTACATTGCACTAAACTTATTCATAACGTCACCTACTATTCCGAGTCAATAGATGTTGTCAGTTTCCTTACAAACAAATATAGTGTCAACTTCGCCCCCTTGAGACATTTGCTCAAAGTTCCAAAATATCTGAATCTCTTGCTCCCCAATTATCTCTAAAGATTGTTTCCTGAAAGTCCTAACTGAAACCAAAAATACTTGTTTCATGGGTGCTGACAATACACCTTATTGCTCAATGAATAGTGTTAAACATGCCCTTGCAGGTATACTTGTTAAACTGTTTAACCTAGGTTTAGCTACGGTTTTGTCCCTGATGAGTGGTGCACTGCAGTGCTAATGCCATATCTGGTTAATTACAGACCTGTCAGTAACTTCATCCCTGAGACTTCTATTAGAAACACCAAAATATTACTTTATCTGTTGCTGAAAAGTGTGGCATTGGAGTGAATTGATGTATTGTGAAATAGCCTCAGGACATTCAGTACTTCAATCTGCACATTATAGTAGGCTGTTGGTGCTACTCCAGTTTCAGAAATGTGTGTAGTTACAACAACATAAAATAGAGTTTAGTGTAATGGTTTTCTACATTATGTAACAGTCCCATGGCTCATTAATCATAACTATAAATAGCCTTTTATATGTGCACGTAAATTTGTGTGTGTGTGTGTGTGTGTGTGTGTGTGTGTGTGTGTGTGTGTGTGTGTGTGTGTGTGTGTTTGTGTGTATTAGGTATATAATGTACTCCTTGTTTAATAAATACAAGCATTCTGGTGCATGAGTCACGTGACTGGGAGGGGTTCTGCAATTCGGAGTAAACACTTGAAGAAACATTTGTGTATGTATATGTATGTTTGTAGGTTCTCATGTATTCATTTCCTCCATGTTTCATCTTGACATGCTTGTTAACAGCCCACTTTGATACTTTATGGAGAGGAAAATTATAATTTAATATGCCTGCCTCTGTAATCATTTGTAGATAGGTAGAACAGAATTCAGTGTATTTGCTCTTTCAGAGCCAGATGTGTTCATTCTGCATTGTTCATAATTCAGCTATCTCTACTACTTGTGACCTACAATTTAACTGCTGAAAAATAAGACATATGCCACAAATGTGAACCTAATCAAACTGTATCTGATGATGCTGCCAGCTCTAATATTTCACCACCTTTAGCTGTTTTAACTTACTCAAGCATAAAAGGCCTTTTTGTTTACTTCCAGTTCACAGCTTTGCCTCCTTATGCTGTCCAAACTTTTTTGGGTCTGGCTTCTTTAACTTAATGACTTACCAGCTAATAATAGGCAGTACTAGAAAGGGGAAGGAATTATTAACAAAATGACACTAAGATTGTTAGACTAGGCTGTTCTGCAGTGGAGAAATTTATATTTGTTTGCCTCTTATTATTCATATTTTCATATTTATGTTCATATTTTCATAACTGAGAGACTTACATTTTATTGAGGTGTATGATGTGAAACACTAATGTGGGGAGACAGGGCAATTCACTGAAAATGCTGTTTTATGTCACATTATACAGGAAATACTGATAGTCGTTTCCATCTTTGCTTAATATTTCAAAAACAAGTGACTTACAAACTGTTGCATGACATTAGAAAAAACCTTAGATGCTATTGAAGAAAACTATCTATATATGTTTGCACTATAAGGTGCACATCTTGAGAGATATCCTGTATTATTTGTATTGCTAATTTTACAATTAAACATATGTTTTCATATTTCTGTAAATATGTTAATAAACCTGCACTTATAGAGGAACTTCTTGTAGTCACGTGGAAGCTTGTGTCTGGTTAACAAAAATGTTCTAGCAATAGATGCCTAGGTTATATAGATTTCAAGATATGAAACATGTTTCTGAAAGTTTAGAAAAATGGATTTCTGAGCATCATAATATGTTACAGTATTTACAGAAAAGAGTATGGATGCTGTGACTATTATAAAGAATACTTTCTGATAATAGTTATTTTACAGTTTTGATAGCTTTTATCATTCACAAAATAGTTACATTTGTTTATCTTATGCTTTTTAAGTGTATTTTTCAGAAAATGCCCTGGAATGCAGAATGTGTATAGGCTGCTAGAGGTGTGACATCGCACACCACATAGATGTTAATGAGTTAAACAGTTTCTGACAAGTACCTGATAAATATGGATGCAGGCAAAGAAGCAAAGGCTTTCTTTCTCTGTGAAAAGAGACACACACACACACACACACACACACACACACACACACACACACACACACACACACACACACACACACACACACAGATATTGTGACTGGATTAAGTCTAATATGGCTAGACCTCTGCCATTTTCATGTATTGTTGGGGGCGGGGACATAAACCAGACATATGTTTCAGGCGTTTTGCACATGGATTATCAAATCATTAACTTAATTCTCCATGTGAAAATTGTGGAGCAATAGTTTCAATGTACTGTTAGAGGTAAGTCAGACAAACAGAAGAGCAACTTTATTTTCAAGCAGTGTCATATATTTTCCTCTTCAGCCATGATGCCCATTTAGAATAACATATTTAGAAACCCAAGGAGTACAGTCAGCATTTTGTATTTCTCATGCATACCTCTTCTTTCACGTTTTTTTTTGTTGAATCTGAACAGTGTGAAAGGATTTGTAATGAATGTTCACACTACCCACTACACTGGTACTATTTTCTTTTCTAGGTATACAGCAGGTTCCATAAACATTGCAAAGATTTGCTTCTGTCCTTAACAAATAAGGTATAACTTCCCCATCATTTAGTTGGGCATGCTGACTCATACATGATGAATGGTTTAAGTGACTCTTACCTCTTTAGTTTGGCTTCATACTCTGCCTTCTGCTTTAACATTTCTTGCTTCAGGCTTGACACAAGACTGTGCAGGGCACTATGATTGCTAGTGGTATTTAGTGCAAATGTTTCACTGTTATCGCTGCTGCTTGTAGCCCTGCTGCTACGTCCACCTGCACTTCTGCGGTCATATCTGGCCTCAAAATCCAGGTGAGGGTCCTCAGTGGGTGGCCCATCTAGCACCGGATCTTCAAAGTTCCCTCCAAAGAAATCTTGTTCAGGGCATGTGGTTGTTGAAGAACGACAGGAGTTGGAATTTTCTGGTAGAGAAATCTCACAAGATGATGTAGACCATGTTGCACTGTCCACACTCTGTTTATCATCAGAGTTAATCATAGAAAAATTGTGCTGTACATTGTCATAGGTGGACAATCTGTTCTGCAGTGTTGAGTCATACATTGAGTCCTTTGGTTTGTTGTCCCTGAATGTCACACAACCGTTAACCATCCAAAGAGCATTCCGACTATTCAAGGTGGTGTTAAGCATATCTGTACTTGATACTCCCATACGCACTGCGCTGCTCGGCATACTACATGTACCCATTTTTGTTCCGGGCGCTTTAAGAGATGCTGTCCTCTTGGCTTGCAGGTTTCCATTTGGCAGTGGCTGACTTTTGTCCTGGATCTCTATGGAACTACTGAAGGACCCATTGGTGACTATCCCACTACCCTTATTGAATGCTGGATTCTTTTTCACAGTTAGAGTGGGACTCCGAGTTGCATCCAGTTTATGTATGCTGTTCCTTGGGCTACTTGATTTGTTTCCTGGAAGGGCTGTAGGAGATCCACATTCCACATTTCCTCGCAAAGGAGACTCAAGTGCATCCCATGAACAGCGCCTCACAGCAGCATCCCTTGTGTTGTTGTTTTCTTTGTTTTGTATTTGACTCAGTGGTTTCTTCTGTACTTCTGTGTTATTGTTACACTCCTCTTGAGTAGTTGGAGCCTCCTCTGCTTTGGGGAACAATTTCTCATGTTCACTTATAACCACTGACATTAAATGTTGGACTAACACGGTGCCTGCAAAATATACAAAGTATACAGTATGACTAACTTTATATACAATATTTGACACACAACATGTAAAACAGCTTGGCAAAGCAATGTGTTCATAGGTTTATAGTGTAATAAATAAATGTAGTGTACATGAAGAAGAAGTTTGATGTACAAGGGGCACTAAAACATAAAACTGCGTTCTGCTGCAGCTTTTAAGCAGTGAAATGTTGAGATACATGGATTATTTGTTTGCAGCGAAAATATGCCTGGATGTACATAACTTGCTACTCCCCAAACAAAACACACACACACACATATACATATGCTTAGCAGTGTATGTCATTATATACTTTCTAAAAAACCACACATGGCTTTTTTCATAACATACTCCAGCTTTGGAACTAACGTTACATTACCTTTTTTTATCTCCCCTCAGCTGACCATCAGCTGCACTTGGGGACCTCTCCTCATCTACTGGGTCCACCAGTCCTGGGTAGTCATCATCAGGCTTTCACTGGCCCATGTTCAGGACTGGTGACAGGACTGAGACATCATGGGGCATCATCACATTGCTGCTGAGGGGGACTTTTTATTATGCACCTGTGACATCATGGGGAATCATCACATTGCTGCTGAGGAGGACTTTTTATTATGCACTTATGACATCATAGGGCATCATCACATTGTTGCTGAGAAGGACTTTTTATTATGCACCTGTAATATCATGGGGCATCATCACATTGCTGCTGAGGAGGACTTTTTATTATGCACTTATGACATCATAGGGCATCATCACATTGCTGCTGAGAAGGACTTTTTATAATACACCTGTGTTCCTGCCTCTTGCATGCACTATCATATTCCGGGGGACAAAACAGGAGCAAAACAGCTCTTCTGTCCTTTTAAACTGTAGAAAAATGCTTGCTACAATTTAAGTCATATATGGAGTGCTTAAGTGCTTCAATTTTAAATTGCAAATGCAATACCTGTATTCAGATGCTGGTAATGTACTGATATGTCTTGTAAGAGTGAGCGAGAGAAAAAGAGAATACAATGAAGAGTGGCATCTATGATTGTGCCCCCTAACACTTAGTGCCATGGTGGCTAGCCTATTTACCCCATACTAGCTACATCTCTCTTCTTTCCACTGTATTACCCACTTTTTTGTTTCTCTCCAGGTAGAAGTCATTTCTCGATTTTTTTTTTCTAGCTCCCCTGGCTTTCCTCTTATATAGATACAGAAATGTAAATGCAGTAGAACAACCAGCTGATCTTTTTCTATTCCTAGACAAATCTCATATTAATGATGATATCATACCGGCATATGCTTGAACCAGCATCATTCCATTAACATAAGCAAAGTTAAAAGCTGATGCCTGTATATGTTATTTGCACTGTTGGCCTAAGCTGAGTTTGGTGAATTACACTTTATAGAACATAGCAAGTCAAATGGTTCTGAACTGAAATCACTGCAGCAGAAAAAGGGTTGCTTTTCCCTAAGATGTGACAGCTACAAAGGAAAATATAATGCCACAGAGGAGGATGGAGTTCCTCTTCCTGGCATTGTTGGATGAGGCTTTGTCTCCATTATTTGCTGCTGGAATTTTGAATGAATGATGAATCTGTGATCTTCTTGATGAAGAAATGATCTCTTTATGTTTGGCTAAATATTTTGCGTGGGAATCCAATAGTGATTCAGTTTGTTTAGTTTTTGATAGAGCCTTCACGAGTGTTCTACACAGAGGCTCCAAGTTAGGAGAGGGCAGCTCTCTCTTGACAGCTACAGAGGACATTTGTGGAGAGGGCCTCATGGCTTTATAGAGTCACTGCTGTGGGAAAAATCTCTGACAGGCCTACAACTCCCAAAGGAAGGTAAATGGATAAAAGCTTTTGAAACCTGTGGGTTTGATGCTGGAGGCACTGTCAGTGGGACTATGGAGTACGGAGGGGTACACGAACCCAACACCATAAACCTTGATGATAATTTCAAAACTGACAGAACTGATACTAGGAGTACAATACCCATTAGGTTAGGTATAAAATAAACTGGTATTTGTGAAAACATTACTGATATCAAAAATGAGGACCTCTGAAACAGAAGCATTTAGTAAAACATGGTAAGTGACTGTGACACAGGTTGTTGTGTCTTTCGGCTTTTCCCGGTTAGGGGTCGCCACAGCGGAACTCTGGTCCGCTAATGATTGGCAGTAGATTTTTACGTGCCGAGTTGCCAGCTATGATGCACAACCTTTAATGAAGGTACGCCCATTCACGCATGTCTCCACACAGAAGAAGCTCTAGCTGAGAATCGAACAGGACAACATCTTACTGTGAGGCAACAACGCTTCAGCAGCACCACCACCGCAGTGCACCTATAAAGTCAAAGACATGGGTAGTGGAATAGACATGGCCAGCTCTATAAGTCTGCAGTAGAATTGTGGGAATAGTGACAAGGATGCCAGTCAGAATGATGCTCCAGGTGGAAAAGAATAACCCCCCCCCCCCGCAACATCCAATGTCAGAAGGAACTGGAGTAGACAAGCCCTGAGATCTCTTGTCCTGCTGTAATCAATAAAGGAAAGAGCTGGAAAGTGAAGGGAGCTGGACGTATCCATCCTGTGACCTATAGTCTGAAAGTGAACTGTATTAATTTCAGAACTACTAGATTCACCAATCAGAATGAATTGCTTGAAATTTAGCAGATTCATTACAGACTACAGAAGTTTCTTTTAGAACAGCTTTAGGACATTATAGATGCTGTAACATATAAAACAGCAGGGGCAACCTTTCTACAAAGTGTAGACTTAACTGTCTTGATTTACTAAAAGGCAAAACATATAGAACAATGATCTGTATCTGAGTATGAAGCCTGCTCGCTCTTACTGTTAAAGGGCTAACTGAGTGGCTTGATGAATTTCCTGTCAGACTGGGTGTCAGTTAAAGCCTGTAACAGTAAATGAACTAGAAGCTTTAAATGCTGCCTTCTGTAAGTTGCCTTAAGATATTCATCATAAAAAGTATAACAGGAAGTGATGTGGGTGTCCTCTAAGTAAGTTCACCAATGAGCGCCCTGCCAGGAAGTGGAACAGCTTTATCCAGCACACTTCCTAAAGGGATGTTTAAACACTGAGACAGGTGAGCCTAGGCTTAATGGCACAGAAAGCTAATAAGGCAACTTTCTGATGGAACAAATTCTAACTGTTACTGCTCATAACTAGAAGTTGAGAAGAAAGTAACCAAACAGTTTTCTCTCACACACATTCTAATAAAATAAAAAAAATGCATGAGCTAGGTTGGGGCTGTACTTTCTCTAATCAATCTTGAAGTATGGTGGAAGACATCTGGAAAGTGTAAAATGAGGGCTGCTTATTGGGAAGGGGGTTCCGGGCAGCCTGGAAAAGTGTGATGTGCTAGTTCCTAATGTCTGTGGTCTATTTCCCTGTGGTTACTTAAGAGTGACCTATTCTTACCAGATTATAGTTTACACTATTGAAATAGTTTGGCTTCTAACTTGTAATAAATATTCAATTGTTTAATCATACTCTGTGCTTTCTGCTTCCATTTTTCATGTGATAACTGCCTACTATCCCTTAGTTTCAGCAATTTGATGGACTGCCTAAATAATCTGCCTTATAGGTTAAAACTCATGTGAATTATTGTCAACATTACATTACTGTACTTTGCTGCTGAGTCATATTAGTACCACGCATAGCAGGCAGAGAACTGTAAATCATACCAGAACATGTGCAGCTGGCTTTCTTACCAGTGGTCTATTAACTACAAAATAAACCTGCAATGTTTAAACGCATAGAGTAATAATGCTGCAGGTGCATAGTTATGGCTTTTTTTAATGCCTTCAACTATATAAAACCTACTCCCTGTGCCAGACCCATAGCTAGCTTATCTAGTGCTTGGTGCAGGTCCCATGTTGAGGGTCAAAAAATGGGCAAACAAAAAAACTCTTCTTTCTGAGTAGAGTAACAAAACAAATAAAATGACCTTCATTAAAAATATAACAAATGGTTTGCTATAGTCTACAGTCAGAATACTACACATAAAATGGTGCAAAGCTTCAGCTATGACGACAAATACAATATCTGCATTCATTTCTGATTACCGATACTGCAGTATCACCCAATCTGTTGAGTGTGCCATCTAACACCTTGTGATGCTACTTTCTAAATAAATGGTGATAATGTTTTCACATCCACTTTGTTTTTCTTCACTTTTCCATAATTATTAAAATCAGGGTCTCCAATTTATAAGTGCTATTGTTGAACCTCATGTTCTGGTTGCTGCCTGTCACACTGAAATACAAACAGTCACAGATTCATATGTCAATAGGTATATACTAGGCTAACAAACACCAGAGCCTTTATCAAGCCTAGATGCTCAACCCAACCCAACTATTTGGAGAGGAATGTTAGTTAGGAACTTGTTAAAGGTTTGGGGAGAGGTATGTTAGTTAGGGAATATTTAGTGCTGGCCTCTGTCAGAGACATGGGGGCCAGACCGGTGTGAATTTTTGATTTTCTATCCAATGGTCAAGGTTACATTTGAAGTGGGTAAGAGATGGACTCTGCTTCACATGGGGGGGACCTATTCCAGAACATGGGAGTCCTTTGAGACAAAGCTCTGTCTCACCAGCATGTTCTATTTATGTTTCAAGAAAAGTTTAAAATCCTTGGACCTGGTATTTCTGGTGTTATTTGTTTTGTGGATGTGCAAAAGGTCATTAGGACTAGAACTGTGGGTGCCTTGTATGCCAGGCATAGATCACCTATCAGTAACCTGTAGGAGATACAGTACAGAGATAGAGTTTTAAGGCAATCCATATAGGACAATGTGTTCATACCCTGAATTCTTTTGCTGAGGAGCTTCTTTAGGAGCCTCAACTCGTGCATATGCCTGGTGAAGTCTATGCTGAAGGGGGCACAGAAGGGGAAGTAATATACATAAAACATAACTAGATAAAATCCACTCCTAGAGCCAATAACCTATGACCACAGTTCAAAATACCAGTTTATTAGTCCACAGGTCACAATTCGCAAATGTAATCCATAAAAATCACAATGTAAAATCCTTTTGAAACACAACAGGTCAAGCACGTTTGTCAATAGACTTCATCAGAACAGTTCAATGCTTATACAATTAACCTTTTTATATAAAAACTCCCATCAATTAAGTGAAATAACCCTAAGTTAAAGTGACAGTGTTATTCAAAGCTAAAAGATGCTAAAAAAGTTAAGAGTTTCACTTAAAAGATTACAAATCATAATATATATAATATGTATATTAAAACAAACTATGATTGTGTTGGAATGGTGAGAAATGTTATTACATTGTTTCTGGGACAAAATATCAAAAATATTAAAAATATTAAACACATTAGTATTAAAAATTAAAACAACAGCCACTAGATTGTTTCAAAGTTTGGTTGCCTGATACCTCAGTTTGGGCTTTAAAGTAATATGCTCATTAATCCCTGGAACTACAATGGCATTAAGTCTAAGTTGCCATCTTACTTCTGCTCTAAGCAGTTGGTTGGCCCAGTCACCTCCCCTAATATTCTTGGCCACAACCTCCAAAATCCCAAACCGAAAATAGTGGTCCGGGTAGCTGGCAATATCTTTATAAAGGGCATTGTTATCATCCTTCCTTATAATACTGTACATATGTTCATAAATTCTCCTATTCAGTTTTCTTTTTGTTTTCCCTACATAAAAATATCCAGAGGCCTGGCACACAGCAAGGTACACCAAACCCGTGGTAGTGCAAGAACCTGCAGCAAAGTTGACAACAATCTTGTAGGGCCCAAGTTCCACTGATGGAGTATCAATTATGAATTTACAGTGTTCACAAGCCCCACACTTAATGGTTCCTTTTTTAAAACCTTTCTTGTCCGGGATTTGGTTTTCCAATAATTTTTTTAAATTTCTATTAACCCTATATGTAAAAAAAGGCTCATCTCCCAAGACCTTCAATAGTTATATGTTCCCTTTGAACATTACCCAATTATTTTTAATAATGTTTTTAACTCCTAGTGAAGTTTCCCCATATGTTAACACCATTGTCTGTGTAAAATCCTTGTCTTGACTAAGGGTTTGGTTAACAATACCTTCCTCATCACCAAGGAGTGGCTTGAACCTAGTACCCCATTCACCAAACACCTGGTCCCTGATGTTGTTAATGAAATCCAAGGGGTAACCCCTAGCTCTAAACATACTAGCTACCAGTTCCATTTCTGACCTAACCAGGTCTAATTTTGAACACATTCTAGCTACATGGACAATTTGCCCCTTTACAATATTCCTCTTTACAAAGGTTGGATGGCTACTTGTAAATTTAAGATAGTCATTAGAAAATGTTGGTTTTCTATGCACACATGATTCAAAACAATTTGACCTCACATCCCTAATTATTCTGACATCTAAATAATTAATGTGAGAGTTCTCACTATTCCCAGTGAATTTAAAATAATCACATAATCCATTTAAAAAGTCAAGAAATTTATTGTGTATTTCACCCCCTTTCCATAGAATAAAAAGGTCATCAAGAAACCTTAAATATACTGACCAATGTTCATTATAGGGTGGTTTAAACACAAACATTGTTTCCCACCTATACATAACAAGATTGGCAAACAAGGGGGCACAGCTGTTGCCCATTGCCACCCCTTTTGTTTGTCGAAAGAATTCTCCACCAAAACTGAAAAAGTTGTTTTTAAGAATCACTTCCATAAGTTCAGTAATAAAATTAATCATAGTGTTACTTAAACTAGTTTTCTCTACCAAAACCTCATAAAAAAATTCTAATCCCTTATCATGAGGTATGGAAGTGAATAAATTAACCACATCTATTGTGGAGAAACTGACATCCTTGTCATAATAGTCTCTCTTGATCCTCCGCATAAAATCCCATGAATCAACCAAAATATGGTCAATGGGAGCCAAAACATTCCTTACTGTATGATCAATAAAAAGTTATACTATTCTGACCTGATATAATCAACCTATATGGGGGTTCAAAAACATCCTTGTGTGTTTTTGGGATACCAAAAGCCATAGGAATGGTAGGGTACTCAACATTAAGAAAGTTAAAATTTTCTTCATTAATAGCCCCTTGGTACAGTGAATCCTCCAAAAACAACTTAATCTTTCTGTAAGAAATATTAATTTTGTTCCTAGAAACACATTCATATTTTGTGTCGTCCTGTAACATACAGAAAATTCTGTTGTTATAGTCTTCAGTATTGGCAATCACCATACCCCCACCCTTATCAGGTTCATAAATCTTAAGTTAACATCACCTCTGAAACCATCCAATAGTTGTTTCTCAGTTTTAGTTAAATTAAATACCTTTGTCCTATGTTCCCTTAAATTCTGATAAATCTCTTGGGAACATGCATTTTCAAAGGAACTCAATAAAGGGTGTAAGGGCAGATTAAAACAACTCTTCTTCTTAACATTGGAACTCATACCACTATTATTGTGATGTTGATCTTTAAATAAAAATTTTAAATTCAACTTTCTCATAAAAATTTTTAGTTAGATTAAGGTGTCACAAATGTTCTCCCTAGTAGCAGGAACAAATTTAATTCCTTTCATAAGAAGATGAAACAATTCTTTATTAATCTCAATTCCTGCATAATTAAAAATATTAAATCCCTTGTATGTGTGTAATAGACCATCATGCTTAACCGTAATAGTCTCCTGTGTCTCAAAACCTAAACATTCATCACTGACTAAGATTGATGGTAACTGTTCTTTCTCCAACCTGTTTGGTTCCTGTAACTGTTTCGTCTCCCCCTCCCCCTGTTGTCCCTAAAAAAACATTATTCTCTTACCTATATTTATTTTTGTCCTGTAACCTTGCTGACCTTCTGAGAGGGGGGTATTCTGAATCATACAAATTGTTGTTATTAATGTGTCGGGTACCTGGTGTGGCCCTATGGGAGTTAACTTCACTAGTCTGTTGGTGCTTTGACACTTCTTCACCTTCCATATAGGCCTTGGGAAATGGGTATGCTAGGTTATGTTTATACTCATATTCGTCCCTTAACAACTTTTTCTTCTTTCTTTCAATGTTAGCATTCACATCGTTCTCAACCCTATCAAATAATCCATTGTATCTATGATTGTACTTAACAAAACTATTGTCAGTTAAAATTACATTATTTAAATCATCAATTTCTTTTAAAAACTCATCAATTCTTTTATTATTAATTTTTAAAATAAACTCAATCAGTTCCATACCATGTCTATCAAACATTTGCACTAATTCCTCACATTCAGGTTGCCCCTTCTTAACACCATTAGGGAACCTGAAAACCCGTAGTCCTTTAGGTACTCGTCTTTTTTCTAAACATTCATTAAGATATGCATTATCACACTGAAGTGCACGGACTTTGCGCAATTTATTCTCAAGAGCAACTAACCTTGAGTCAATGTTATTAGTCCCTTCAGCATTGTTGTTTCTAAAGAAAAGGTGATTGTTTTTAACCCAGTCCCTCAAACGATCATGTGTCTGAAGGAAGCCTTGACTTCCTACCCTTGGTAGCGTCTCGTTCGAATTAATTGGGGTCTCAGACACAGATACATAAAAAATAAGCTACAGGCAAACAGTGGTATTGCTTTCACAGAATCCTTTGTAAGTCATATTCTGTTGGTTAAACAAGCAATAATGCCCAACAAAGTATGTGTTATTTGGGAAATAACCCTCACTCAGGGGTGTTGTGAGGCCTGATGCTTTATAACACCATTTGAATCGTATGTAGCTTAAGCAAATGTAATATGAAATGTAGCATTAAAAATCCATCTACGTTTTTGCAAGTTGGAGGAAGCTGTACACAAGCAAATATAGTCTAACATGATCAAAGAAAAAAAAAACATTCTGGGGGATGCTCTGCCCTTCCTTAAAAAACAATTTGTACCTTCCATTATAGTGAGCGGATCCTCCACCTTCGGCCTTAAGATATTAGGACCGAAGACTGTAGCCAGATTCTGTGTGCTCATCTTGTTCTCTTCTGAATATGACTGCACCTCATCCAGGAACCTGGACCAACACAGCAAGAATACATTGGATTGGCTTTCATTGGGATAGACAAAAGCAAAAGCATGGAATGTCCCATAATACATACAAGTTAATAACATGATTAGCAGTATGTCCCATAATACATGCAAGTTAATAACATGATTAGCAGTATGTCCCATAATACATGCAAGTTAATAACATGATTAGCAGTATGTCCCATAATACATGCAAGTTAATAACATGATTAGCAGTATGTCCCATAATACATACAAGTTAATAACATGATTAGCAGTATGTCCTATAATACATACAAGTTAATAACATGATTAGCAGTATGTCCCATAATACATACGAGTTAATAACATGATTAGCAGTATGTCCCATAATACATACAAGTTAATAACATGATTAGCAGTATGTCCCATAATACATACAAGTTAATAACATGATTAGCAGTATGTCCCATAATACATACAAGTTAATAACATGATTAGCAGTATGTCCCATAATACATACAAGTTAATAACATGATTAGCAGTATGTCCCATAATACATACAAGTTAATAACATGATTAGCAGTATGTCCCATAATACATACAAGTTAATAACATGATTAGCAGTATGTCCCATAATACATACAAGTTAATAACATGATTAGCAGTATGTCCCATAATACATACAAGTTAATAACATGATTAGCAGTATGTCCCATAATACATGCAAGTTAATAACATGATTAGCAGTATGTCCCATAATACATGCAAGTTAATAACATGATTAGCAGTATGTCCCATAATACATGCAAGTTAATAACATGATTAGCAGTATGTCCCATAATACATGCAAGTTAATAACATGATTAGCAGTATGTCCCATAATACATGCAAGTTAATAACATGATTAGCAGTATGTCCCATAATACATGCAAGTTAATAACATGATTAGCAGTATGTCCCATAATACATACAAGTTAATAACATGATTAGCAGTATGTCCCATAATACATACAAGTTAATAACATGATTAGCAGTATGTCCCATAATACATGCAAGTTAATAACATGATTAGCAGTATGTCCCATAATACATACAAGTTAATAACATGATTAGCAGTATGTCCCATAATACATGCAAGTTAATAACATGATTAGCAGTATGTCCCATAATACATACAAGTTAATAACATGATTAGCAGTATGTGCCATAATACATGCAAGTTAATAACATGATTAGCAATATGTCCCATAATACATACAAGTTAATAACATGATTAGCAGTATGTCCCATAATACATGCAAGTTAATAACATGATTAGCAGTATGTCCCATAATACATGCAAGTTAATAACATGATTAGCAGTGTAACAGATGATTGTGCAATGAACAAACATTTTGTCTTGAATCCATTTCAGTCTTGCATTTGATAAAATGTCAAACAGTTTGATCAATCTTAAAACACAGGAGGTGGTTTATGTTTTTTTTTAATATGGGTGCCTTTTTTATTCTATTAAATCATTGTTAATAAGCATAAACATATACACAGTGTTTCATGCATTCATCTATCAAACACTTGCTGAAAGGTATTCATTATGAAACTGTCTGACTCTATCTTCCCCGTACTAACTGACCACTAGACTGTGCTTGCTTGTTCTTTCCCTTTATCATTCCTTATAATTTAATTCAAAGCATTTAATATAGTAATTTGACAACAAACATCTCCTGACCAAGACCAGGTGCCATAACAGTACAGGTAGTTCACTTTACTCAGCCTTTGTTGTTAAGTACTGGAACAAAACAAATGTCGAAACAAGGCAACATTATCACACATTTCAAACACAGCATATGCCTTTCTCATGGCTATGCTCATGCTCCCAGTCTGACTAAACCCACCTTTCTTTCTGTTTCTCTTCCACTGCCAATTTATCAATCACCCTGACTCTTTCACCTTTCTTTTCCCTGTCTCTTTCTCTTTCATCCCCACTGCTGCACCTCCAACTAACATGAAGTTCATAGGCTGGAACTGTGAAAATCACAGCTCTAGGTCCAGCAATGTGGCAGGGGAGGTAGTTCTTCTTCTTATAATCTCAAGAAATTCCATAAAAAATATTGATAAAAAAGGATATACTCAAAAGATTAGGCTTCCAGGAATATATATAATGTAACTTCAATGTAGATCTATATCAGATAGAAATTCCTCTGCTGATAATACATTGTCTGTCTTTAAGCAACTGAAAAAAAACCAGGAGGAAATGAATGGCTACAGCCAGATAAAGACCGAATCTCTCATGTAGACACATTTCATTTATTAATGTTATATCAAGGTCCTAAAGCAGGTTGGAGATAAGCAGACTTGTGAAGGTCTCTGGAGTTAAATAACAAGGCTTGAGGCAGGGTCTGTGACTACTATTCCTTTTCTCCATATACAGATGAAAATGTAACTCCACAAATATCACAGATACCTTAGTATGGCCATCTGTGAGTCTGCCCCAGAGCAGTGGTTAACAATCAGTGATTGTTTTTCTATAATACATTCAAATTATGGACTAAGCCTTGCTTCTCAATGGATTTAAGGTGTTATTTTCTTCACATTTCACTTTATCTTGCCTTGTAAAGGCATTGCTGGTTTCCAAATGTTTGGTTTAGTATATGTTTGGAATGTGTGACCAGTTTGTGTTTTTAAATATTACTTTTTAGGTTTGTGTTAATGGGACAGTAACATTTGTAGGTAAAGGTTTTGGTATGGAAGAGGGGAAGCCACTTATATTGTTGAGGTAGAAGACAATGTGTTGATGATGGGGTAATCAGTTACAGGATAACTTTCTATGTCTATGAAAATATACAAAAACTGTTTAGAAAAGCAACATAGCAGAAGGATATCTATAGACATTACCGGAATTTGTAAACCATGCCTTAAACCAGATACATCATTTCTTCAAAATCAGTTCCTAATGACAACTCTTTGTGCAATGATACCAGAGGTCTAAGAATTAGAGGGCATTTCCTTTTACTAAAAGAACACTTTCCAGTGTTCTCTTACTAACTGTTATTCTTCAGTGAATTTGCAGCCAGATGTGAGTTATTTTTATAAAATAGTATCTGCTTATGGCTAGATGTTTATTTATATTGTATGTCAATGGCAGAGATTTTGGTTGCACCATTGCTTTCAGAGACTGCATACTGCATTCAAAATTTACATTCAGTGTGCACATTATCTAGACACATGGTATTGCTGTACTTATGTTAAGTAACCATTGTTTACTAAAATACATTGTACAATAAATGTATCAAATCAATCAATGTAGCAAGTAATTAAAAAAATCATGTATTAGCACAGAACAGATGACTACATTCACAGACATTTTTTTGTATGTAACACCTATTATGTAGTACATCATAATCGATTTGTAAATAAAGAAACCTACTGTACTTTTCCGTTATCAGGGCAATGCTTCTAACACACCCATGCAATGATCACACAGCTGCTAGCCTTGAAGCTGTATATCTACATGATAGCGTTTCAGAGGTGGGGTGACTTGAACTGCTTCACCGACACTGGATGCCGTCTATGAACTCTGGGGGGGGGGGGGTAACTTTCGCTCAAGTGTCACTCCTGAATTATGTCCAAAATCCAGAAATCATGCTGTGTTACTACAGTGGCACTTGAAAGTATCAGTTGGGGAACACTTCATTTCAGGAAACAGTTGTTCATTTTTTAAAAGCACTCTGTGCTGCATAACTGGCAACCTTCCATAATGTGGAACAAATGTCAGAAGTGTCAAGCGCTTACTGACAGCTTTTTAACAACTTCAGCCAGTTTAAAGAATGGTTGAATGTCTTGCTTTGTGCTTATAAAAAGTTTTTAAACAATTACAATGATTCGGCATTACTTAGCTTAAATACCAGTTAAAATGTAGACATGAATGGTTTGCATCCGTTGTAGTGTGGAACAGTGAACAATGTACACTATTTAGAACTCCTACAACCCGCGGTGGTGGTGCTGCGGTAACGTTGTTGCCTCACAGTAAGACGCTGTCCGGTTCGATTCTCAGCTAGAGCGTCTTCTGCATGGAGACATGCGTGAATGTGGCGTACCTTCGTTGAAGGTTGTGCATCAGGGCTGGTAACTCGGCACGTAAAAATCAACTACCAATCATTAGCGGGCTGGTGTTCCACTGTGGCGACCCCTAACCAGGAAAAAGCTGAAAGACACAACAACAACTGGAGTACACTTCAAAAGTTATGGTCTGATATTTAAACTGTAGGCCTAACGCCAAATACAGGTAATGTATTGCAGAGGGACCAATCTGCTTTCAGGTTTCAACCGTTCATGAAATAATGAGACAGACTCTGTAGACAAGCCATGTATTCTTGTACATAATGTTTCCCATCAGTTAATGTTGTGAAACAGTCAGAAAAGGGCGCATGTGTCAAATGTGCTGGAGACTAAACCTGATTTCCACACAATATAAACTAAACATAAAGTAGTTAACGCTTACAGGTGAAATGACCATAAAGGAAATGTTGTGCAGAGTGAATAACCTGCTTTCAGGTTTCATGACTTCTTCAGATAATGAGCTCGTTACAAGTGTTGTCCCGATAACGGAAAAGTACCAAACCTACTATTACAGTCGCCAGTCTCTGTCTATTTTCTCTTTGAATGATAGAGAAAATTCCATGCACTGCACTGTCTCTAACCTGATTTAAATCTGTTTGTTGTTGGCCTTTACATTCATTATTTTGTACAATGTGTGAAAATGGTTAATAAAGTATATTAAAAACAATACCCCATATGGCCATTAATTTGGGTGAGGTACGTCAGTCTCTCTTACCTACAGATGTATTGCAGGAGGTTGTAATTCACCATTGGTAGGCTCTTCACCTGTTGAATAAGGTCTGCCATTCCCTGTTTAGAAAGTCAAAGTAAAACACAAGAAATGTTAGTCAGGCAGACGCATGAACTTTGCTCCCGGAATAGACTAAACTAAATTCTGCTGCACTTTAAATAGATTAATCCAGTTTAATCTACTTGTGTGTATGAATTATTTTCAAGTCGGTTCACAGACACAAGTGAATGAAGTGGTGTGCAGTTATAAGAAATTAAAAATTACCATACACTTCATACAACACTGATCTTCTTGATACTATTAAAGTAGTTGTCCTTAAGTACACTTTTCGTATCAAATCCAGTTCTATCACAGGGTCCAGGTATGTGCATGGTGAGGCAACTGTAAGAAAGCTCAAATAATGATTCCATTTTCTTCCCATGACAACAGACAGAGAAGATTTAAACTCATCAGCCTTTTTGCCAAAAGCTCATAATTACAGGCTACTTATTGCTGTCTGAGTGAAGGAAGCTTATTGGTTTTATTAGATGCTGGTATTACTTAATTCTTCTATCAGAGTGGCCCCATGCAGTTTTTAAGGATGTAGAATTTTTGTTCTGTACAGTTTTCAGCCTCTTGTGCAGACTATATTACCTGATGAAATGTATCCTGTTCGTAGGACTCCATGAGAACATTCAGTTCCTAATGAATGCAGTCCAGGACTTCACCAAGGAAAAAATTCAGATTTCTAGTTACATTTAATGTGAAACTTCTTTCACATATAAAATAAAATTTTAATTGACTTAAACTTGTCTGTTTGATGAAGACACTGGGAGAGACTTTATCCTTCCAAATATAGACTTTTTTTTTCATTTCCTTTTAACAAAAACAGGATACAATTGCATAACTTGCTCTAAATAAGTGATTCCGTGGAATTTAGATAAAGTCATACAACCAAAGGATTAGATTTTGTCTTAAATTTACTTTGTGTGCTGGTGTCAGTTATTTAATGTGCTGTTTTTAAAATCTGAGATTATTACATTTATGCAGAATGCAAAATGTAATGGCCAAAACATACACAATCGCTGGCACAATGGGTGGAATGTCATCTAATAGGTTCATAGGTGAGTGCTAGGCTAGAAAATGTTGCAGGACATTTTAAGCCTAGTTCAATTTCCCTTTTAGTGCTTGAATTAACCTATATAAATAAATTAATACATATACACTATATAAATATACATATACATAAAAATAATAATTTAATAAAAATAATAAAAATGACATAAATCATATAAATTAATAATAAATATCAATGAATTTTCCTTATACTGCTAGACATAAATCAGTGCCCTTCTGCATAATAAATAAATCATATCTAAGTATTGACAGAAGTGAAATGTTATTTTTTTAAAGTGTTGTTATTACATGTTTTAAAGAGAACAAGTAGTAGGTTCAATCTGAAATAGAAGAAGATATACGTTTTACAATGACCATAAAATGAATTTAATTACCTAGGAATGTGTCAGATTAATTTAACACACATTTTGTTATTATACATGTATTGGGGTTGTGTTATATTTTGACTATGTTCATGTTTGATTCAACTTCAACAAAGAATACAAAGTTAAAATAATGAAACAGGAAAAAATAAACTAAAAAATACAAATAACAATGAAATGTAATTCCCATTAAATATACTAACACATCAGGTTAACAAAATAATAAACTCAGATGTGCTATTAATAACTATGCATAATTAAAGAAACTGAATAAATTAAGACATCATGGTCAGGAAGGTAGGTAAACCAACTGTCCATTGTAAAATCTGGACAATAAAAACATATGAAATGGGTCCTAATTCTTGAAAGCCAATTTGAAGAAGTATATCCTTTATGACCTGCAGAAGCTAAGCAGTATGGAAGCCCCCCCCCCCCCTCCGAGTTACTGTAGAATTGAGATCTCTATACGTCTGGGCTTAAGAATAAAGGAGCAAAAGCCTGATGGCTCCAGCTATACGTACAGACTCAGAAGCTACCTCTACAAGGTAGAGTGCAGAGGCTACATTGGGCAATATGGGCAATAATTCACAGTAAACACATTTGGGTAAAAGGGACTTAAGCCATGCAAGGGCAAGTGTACTAACACCAAGATTTTTATAGATGATGTAAAAAGTGACTGGCAGTCAGTGCAAACAGCAGAAAGAAGACTAGGCCGCAACATTCTGAATATACTGCAAGAAGGTCAGTCTCAGATAAAATGCATGGAAAGAAGAGAGCAAAATACGGACTGTTACTCAGATGTCAGCTTAAGGAATAAGGTGCTTGATCCTGGAGATATTCCTTCTGTGAAGAAAAGGACATTTTTAAAATAGTTGTCACCTGGATCCTACGTGTCAGCCAGTTCTGCAGGATCATGTTGAAACTGTGTAATTTGATAATAAAGACAAGCTTGTTATTGCCATAAAAGATGTTGTTAAGGAGTGGCACAGTGGAAGAATGCTTGAAGGGAGTGCAAACAGTCATTACCTTAGTTTTGGAGATGATTAAGCAGTTATGAATAAACAATGAATGGCTTCCAGATTATTACCGACCATCAACCCATTTACCATACTGTCTTGTGAGAAAGAGAACCAACATTGTTTGTCATCTACATAACAATAGGTATAATCTCAGTACCTTTTCAGATTTCCCAGAAGAAGCATAAATACCACAAAAAGAAGAAAGTTCAAACCTGACCCATGCGGCACTCTGATCTTTAGGGGCTGGAGGTGTTCAGTCCTGGAACTACCCTCTCTGGGTGACTTGAGGAATAGGAAGAGAGCCAGTCAAGCACCACAGTGCCACAGTGTTATCAAAAGCACTCTACCAACACACCAAGATCAACATGACTGAGTCACCTAGAGTCCAGTTTTTACACCATTGAGTGGTTTACCTTGATGTGGCATGTACTCTGTAATCTATGATCTCCTATCTAGAGGATACTGAGCACCACAGCTGATGCTCAAATCAGTTGGTCTATGGCACTCTTCTCTTCTACAGGACACCATCTAGAATCTGTGCTGTTGCTCATAACTCCATTCTTGAGTGAGTTTGTGGTAGAAACACTCAACAAGTTCTTTTTTTCTATTTTTTTTTTGGGAGGTTAGAAGAATCCCACAGAGACACAGGCAGAATGTACAAACTCCATACAAGCATTGACTGGAGTTGGGAATTGAACCTTGCACCTGGTGCATAGGAGGCATAGACCTTAACCATTATACCAAATGCTATGATTAATGGTGTCAGATACTGCTAAGAGATCTAGCAAGACCAAGGCCAAGTAACCTTACTAGTCTGTAGCCATTGGCAGGTCACTAGCTTCTCTAATGACTCAGTTTCAGTGCTATGGAAAGACTGAAATCCAGCGTGATAAGAGGCCATGAACTCACTACCTAGAAGATAATACTCAAATTGTCAGGAAACAAGCTTCTTGCTGTCCTTTCCTTGGAAGGAAAGTTTAGCAATGGAATGGCAGTTATAGAAAACATTTTGGTTAATGGAAGGTTTTTTGAGGATAGGGTAACAAGGGCCTCTTTCAGGGAAGAAGGAAACAACCTGGTCCTCAATAAAAAAAAAAAATTAAGATCTGATGAATAACTAGTCTTAACACATGAAAGTTGGCTGGAATTAATCTGCATGATTAAGCGTCCAACCCACATGTTGTAGAGCACCTACCTGAGATCGTAGGAAGGAACTTGTCATTATTGGTAATGTCAAATGTCATTCAAGGTGCACTGAAATACTTGGTCTAGTTTTAGACTAAATGTGATTCTATCAAGTTAATGTCTTACAAATGTGGCTCCTATAATTTTTTTGCCAAATGAGATGACCAAAGATAATGTAGTAATGTATATCCATCCATCCTCAACCCCTTTTTCCCATTTTGCAAATGGGGTTGTGGTATCACTTCAGCAGTGCCAATCATCTCAAGCCAAGGTTTATACCACCAGGTGGCTAGCCCTGCCACAGTAGTTCATTCGCACTACTCTCACACACACACACACACACACACACACACACACACACACACACACACACACACACACACACACACAATCTTCATATTCATATTGTTGAGACCATCTAATCAACTTTCCAAAAAGTCAACGTATTTGTACTAAGATGACAGTACAGTGTGGATTAGGGGACTGGTATGCATAATATGTTGGCATACCTTAAAGAAAGATATCTGGACAAAGCCATAAATAATATTGGGTCAAAGACCCAAAAAATAGGAGCAATTTTTAAATATTGCTATTACAAACTTAGAAAGTTGTTAGAATAGCAGGTTTTGCATTATCATGAACTTTCTGAAGGGTATGAAGTCTTAAATTCAAATGTCTGTCATTATTTTCTAACCTCAGTCTTTAATGATTTGCCACTAATTTGCCAGAAAAACATAATTTTATAAAAAGCTGACCAAACATATGAGGCGAAAATCTGGACATTCTGGGAAAATCTACAGTTGAGAGGTATGTATGCAGGGAGTGTGGGGTGTGGGGGAGAGGATGCCCCCCCCCTACAAAAACATAGAGTTTGTTTTTTTGTACTGTTTCATACTTTGGAAATTCGATCATATGATTTTATATATATATATATATATATGTGTGTGTGTGTGTGTGTGTATAAATATATATATATATATATATATATATATATATATATATATATATATATATATATATATATATATATATATACTCCACCCAGTTTAAACCTTTGCTTTCCCTACATTTTCTCTAGACTATCGTTTACTGAAAATGTTAGCCATATATCTATATCTGCAACGAAGAGTGAGAAGCTTTCCTTCTGAATCAGGGAGTCAGAGTGGTAAAATGTTGAGTGTGTGTCAAGAAGCATTTTTGCCACTGGGTGACAAATATTGGAATGTGTTTTTTCCCCTGCTTTCTGTTTTTCAAGCTGTTTTTCAGTCTTTAATTTATGGCTGCTATAAGATTGCTGTATTTTAGCTACTGAGTGGGTGTGTGAGGATCCACAGAGAGCACTGTAATCCATTTGGAGGCAGTCTACCATGCTATAATTAGTGCAACCAATAAGTCTGGTGAAATGGCTATAAAGGCTGATTTGTTTTGAAACCTTCATGTATGGTAACCTGCATTATACTAAAAAGTTGTGGGTCTCTTTTCAATAAAAGTAGGAGATTACCAACAGAAACAAATTCATTTCTTTATGCTTTACATCACAGTTAAAATGTCTTCTCTCTTCCTGCTTGTGATGCAGTTGTGATTATCTCATTTCTTACTTGAGTGCTGCCTGAAAAAAATGTTAAATATTCAGTGATTTTTTTTCACATATATTTATTTATTTTGCAGTTTTTGGCTTTTCTCATGCAGATTGTTTGTCTGTAAAGATTAACAAATGGTATTTTACATAAAGCTAAGTACATTTGGATTTTGTTTACTGTGATTGCCTCTTGCGAGATAAAAGCCTTGTAAGTATTAACATTGTTAATGAACTGGCATTTGTCATACTGACTGGTGCAATAGGATTCACTGACAGCAGATGTTACAATGTTGCTTTACATTGCATATTCTATTAAGAGATATCATGTGGCAAGTTGTTCACAGAGCTGTCATAAGAAATGGTTTCTGTAACATCACTTAGAGACTTCAGAGCTGAAAAATCTTTATCTCTGTAACATAGACTTTTCCAAACTGTTCTGGCAAGAACAGATACTGAGAACTCTGATCTTATTTTAAATGCAAAGCTTAATTCGATGTTTTGATTTAAAGAGAAAGTAAATTAATTAAAAGTTGGACATGAAACAAAAAGTAAATTAATTCTTTTTAATACAGTTGCCAGGATAACAGGATAACTCATTTTCAAATGCCTGTAAAAGCAAGATTACTGCAACTTGTTTTAGGTGTTCTATCTTATGAATTTTCTCTGTTCTCATTGCAGAGGCACCAGAAGGATATTTCTGAGTTTTCTCTAAACACTTTTGCACCTTTATGATAAAGTTTTTTTTCTTTGCAATTACCTCATAGTTCTCCAACTCTAAGCAAAAAGCCCTACTCTTGGTCCTGTGTTAAGAGAAGAAATTATCATCTCGCATAGTTCAATTTTGCCAGTGTTGAGCTAGCTCACTGCTCCCCACATGAAATAACTGCCAGTGTTGAGCTAGCTCACTGCTCCCCACATGAAATAACTGCCAGTGTTGAGCTAGCTCACTGCTCCCTACATGAAGTAACTGCCAGTGTTGAGCTAGCTCACTGCTCCCCACATGAAGTAACTGCCAGTGTTGAGCTAGCTCACTGCCCCCCACATGAAGTAACTGCCAGTGTTGAGATAGCTCACCGCTCCCCACATGAAGTAACTGCCAGTCTTGAGCTAGCTCACCTCTCCCCACATGAAATAAGGCCAGTGTTGAGCTAGCTCACCTCTCCCCACATGAAATAAGGCCAGTGTTGAGCTAGCTCACCTCTCCCCACATGAAGTAACTGCCAGTGTTGAGCTAGCTCACCACTCCTCATATGAAGTAACTGCCAGTGTTGAGCTAGCTCACTGCTCCCCACATGAAGTAACTGCCAGTGTTGAGCTAGTTCACTGCTCCCCACATGAAGTAACTGCCAGTGTTGTTTCTATATGTTGGCCAGCAGCAATTCAGTTTCTGTGGGCTTTTGTCTATTCTGCCTGAATTTGTGACCATGGAGTTAATAATTAAGAGGGGTGAGGGGGCACATTTTTACCACTCTGCAAAAAATATTTTTTGTTTTGTATTTCATTGACAAGAAGCTTCGGCTAGTGTGTTTCAGCCGATGCAGTTTTGTGTAGTGTATGCTTAATGAAAAATATGTTCATAAGTACATAGTAGGCAAGTTGTCATGGAGACCATATAGGAGCTTAGCTCAAGTCAATATATATAAAAAGTGGCACCAGAAGCAAGGTGAGGACAAAAATAAAACATGTAAATAATATATAACAAAAGTAAGCACTTTCACACAGACAGGTGGTTCCTCAGACCACACTAAACAAGTCAATATAAAATAACAACAAAGGCCAGTACTCCAAAAAGCACATATTTAATAAAGCTCTAGCACCTCGGTTCTAGATCTACCTGCGAAAATCAACTGGACAGACAAGCTGATTTAAGTATACATTTCGCTGCACTTTTATTGTTTAAGATTAGTACTGCATTTTATTTATTTGGTTCTTTGAATATTAATTGAAGAGTGTGATCTCTGTATTTCTGCAGTTAGTACCCCATCCTCCCTCCCTGTTCTTGTTGTGGTGTTAATCTTGCTGGCTTTGGAATTGCCTGTTCCTGCTGTAAATTTGTTTTTGGACACTCCTCCTGGGCCCATCTCATTTGCTCCCTCAACTGAGTGCACTGAGATCATATTTTGATTTCAGACACTCCTACTAGTCCTATCTCATCTGCTGTACACAGAGAGAGCACTTGGGAAGGGTAACCCCTATAGTCTCTTAATCTGCTCTGTTCCCTTCCGCTCCACTGAAAAAAAAATATTTATACTTTATTCAGCTGCTCTTACTTAACTGTCTTCTACCTTATTACCTTAGTTTGCTGTTCTGTGTGCTCTTAAGTGTACAAATGCTCTTATTCTGTACTTATTACTGCTTGCTAGTAGCCTAATTAATATTCTAAGCATCTCAGTTTTGGTTGTAGCACTTGTGCTTCAGGCCATTTATTTTACATTTAGGGTTTTTGCAGACACACCCTTATCAAACCCCGTTCTAAATAAGTCTGCCAAGTACTCAGAGCACTATGTCTGGACAATTCCCATCAGTTCCCCTGAAAGCCTGGTCAATATGGGCATACTGAGACAGTGTAACAACTGCCTCTTGTTCATGAATTCTCCTAGCACATAATTCTTCTACTTGTGATAAATGCATCTACATCAGTAAGCTGGAATCCATGCTCTCTCACACCATGTTCAGTACTCCTGACAAAGAGGAGATTGCCAGTACAAGCACCACACCATCCACATCACAGAGCCACACACCCGTCTATGCAGGGGTCCTCAACAAAAACTTACCCAAACAACAGAAACCCCCAAAACACATTCACAAACATTCCACACACAACACCAATCACATCACAGATGGTAGTCAGCGCACCACTGTCTCACAAACACAGCCCATTAGAGAAAATGATAAACTGACACAGCCCATAAGGCATTACAATAAACCAAACATACTGGTCACTGGTGACTCGATGAGTGAGACACACTGATGTCCCCCTCACCAGACTCAACAAGGAGAAGGTCATGGTCAGCTGTTTGTCAGACCCTACAATCTGCCACATCAAACATCACTCAAGTCTCTCCCCAACAGGTACAAGTATGACTCTGCCATTGCCCATTTTGGTGTGAACAACTTGAGACGTACTTCCCTGGACTATATCAAGAGAGACATGACTGAGCTCTCAGAGTATGTGCTCCAGCAGATATGACCCTAGCCCTAAGCAGTATCCTACCTTCACCAAGAATGATACCACAATACCAACAAAAAATGTTTGATTTCAACAATCGGGTTAGTTTCTGGTGTCTTTCTAAAGGGGATCCAGTATTTGTCTAACTGGGATGACATGGTTGACAGGCCACGATGCTTTGCCAGAGATGCCCTCCACCTGTCACCGCTAGGGTTCTAGATCTTGGCCAAAGCTCTTGCCTCCCCCATTGTGCCTTTTTTTAGGCAATGTCCCAAAGACAAATCTTCCAACATAAAAGATTTGTCAAAAAGTAAATTGAATGTCATGCTGCTTAACGCTAGGAGCCTTAACCTGAAAATGCACTCACTGGAGGCTCTCCTTGCACTGGAAGATGCTGACATCTGTGCAGTCTGAGAAAGTTGGTTCAGGGCTGCAGAGAGCACCCCTGCCTTACCAGGCTATACCTCATTCCACACTTTCCGACCCCAAAATGAGGTTGAAAAGACTAAGGGTCATGGAGTCTCTATCTTCACTAAGGACAGGCACACCTCCAGAACGGTTTACCAACATGATACACTGAAATTACTCCAGGTGCAACTGACAGTTGACAATACACTTATCCAAGTTATAGCCAGCTACTAGACCCACCTCCATGTCTCAGGACTCCCACACCTCCTACCTGGACCTACTTGACTCCACCAAGGTACCCCCTAGCACCCTGATCCTTGGTGACTTCAACTACCCCACCACAGACTGGGTGAATTATTCCTGCACTAAAGCACTCACCCAAAGATTCCTTGACCTCATCAGTTCTAACACACTAGATCAGCTGGTCTTATCCCCCACAAGGGGAGGTAACATACTGGACTTGGTTCTCACCAATGTGGGCGACCGCTGCACCACTCCCATAGTATGTTCTTCCCCGGTGAGATCAGATCATTAGTCTGTCTTATTTAAAGTTTCTATCCCTCCCAACCCCTTCCCAGTGGTAACCAGGCTAAAATACTTTGCAAAAGCTGACTACAACCTCCTAAGGGAGGGTATCAGCAGCTTCACACCACTGCCCCCTCAGATGATACAGACAACTTTGCTGAACAGTACACCAGTGCAGTATACAAGCACCTGTACAACTGCATGAACTCAGCCATACCCAACAGAACTAAAATCTGATCCTCAAGGAGACACAAACATGTTTGGTGGACATCCACTATCTACAGCTTTACAACAAAAGGAAGAAACTGTTGTCCAAGGGTAGAAAGGAATAAATTCCATATTGGAAAAACTCCCTTCTTAGCCTCAACAAGTAAATTAGATTACTAGTGAAAATCTCCAAAGCCAATTATGAATCAAAACTAGCCTCCCAAACAAACAGAAACCACAAGTCCTTCTTCAGTTACATTAGGAACCTCCATGGAAAAGCCTGAGTTTGTTCCAAATTAGTACTTAATGGTACCACTTACACTGATCCTGCTGACTTAGCCAACCTGTTGGCTGATAGGTTCAGTGCAAACTTCACTCCCTTATTGCCTCCCAAAGGCCCAGTTGACATCCCCGATACTTGTCCCACACCTCACATCTCTGTAGATCAAGTGTTAAATGTCCTATCCAAGGCAAAGAACACAGCTTCCATGGGACCTGATAGTATCCCATGCTGTATTCTCAATCTCCATCTCTAGTAAGAACTAGCTTCGCCATTGAGCACCCTATTCAACCACAGCCTTAATGCAGGCTTCATTCCATCAGAGTGGAGAACTGCCATTGTCATCCCTTTACACAAAGGTGGTGCCATTACTGACCTGGAAAACTATCACCCCATCAGCTTGACAAGTCTGATCTGTAAAGTCATGGAGCGTGTTATTATGGATCTCATAAACAATGACATAGACAATCTCCAAGTACTCAACCCCACCCAGTTCAGATCTGTCAGGGGCAGATCTTGCCTACTGAACCTAGTTGACTTCTTTGAGACTGTCACCAAGGCTCTGGATGAGGGAAAGTCAGTACATACAGCTTATCTTGACCTGGCCAAGGCCTTTGACACAATCCTCCACTTGGGCATCATTGAAAAGCTAACACAACTTGGTGTTAATTCCTGTCTAGTCAGATGGATGGCCAACTGGCTCACCGATAGGACCCACAAGGTCAAAATAGGTGCTGCCACCTCAGACAGCAGACATGTCACTAGTGGTGTTCCCAGAGATCTGTCCTGGGACCCCTACTGTTTGACATATACTTCTCAGAGGTACAGGCAAAGACAAAGGGCCTGTGGCTGACCAAGTTTGCCAATGACTGTAAGTTGGATGCTGTTATTGCCTCCCCAACTGATGTTAACATACTGCAAGAGGGTGTCACAGTTACAAATAACTGGTGCCAAAGTCATGGCCTTAAGTTAAACCCCCAAAAAATGTATTATCATACCATTTGGCAAAAACACGGCCCCTACTGATTACCACATCAACGGCATCTCCCTAAGCACACAACCTGTGATGAGAGACCTGGGTACTCAGGTTGACAACAATCTCACATCCAACCATCATGTGGGGGCGGTGGTCAGAAAATAATTTTCTTGATTCATCTTACAGGTAAAGAGATTGAATCCAGAAAAAAGGGATTATTACCTCTCTGTACTCCTCCTTTATTAGATCTATGATTGAGTATAATGCCCCGTTTGGTACGTACCTCTCCAAACACCTGCACCAACTGGAAAGACCACAGAAATATCTCACAAAGACAATCCATGGCCTCCAACACCTATCCTATGTGGACAGGCTTAAATCACTATCACTCTACTCAGTATCAAACAGATTGCTCAGAGGTGATCTGTGTCTCTCTTACAAGGCAATATCGGACCCTGCCCTATTAGAGATGCTCTATATCTGTAAGTCTAACTCCATGTGCATTACCCACTCAATAGGCCTAAATCTAATATGTGACATCAACAAAACCTGCTGGACAGACAGGTTTGTCTCCCAGAGGCTGCCCCATCTTTGAAATAGACTTCCCATACATGTCAAACAGAGTATCTCACTGGCCCTCTTCAAACGCAACCTAAATGAGAGGATGGAAAACCATAAATTTGTTTCAGGGGTTCCACCTTTGTCCTTCATTGACAGGGGCAACAGGTGCTGACTGAAGTTTCCTTTTTGAGGATAAACTCTTGCCTAGGCTTGTAAGGGCCCCAGGGCCATTAGCCTAGTAACCTCCTATGATCCTATGTCTACGTGTAAGGGACTCATATGAATTATGGATCTATGTGCTGGAAGGCCCATACATAAATAGCTTTGTAAATAGAACGGTGGTGTTTGAGTGGGGTCTGACTGCCAGAAAATACTGAAGTCAATGTGGATGAGTTTGGATAAGTAGGTCTGACAGTTAAGATAAATATGAAGCCTGCCACTCAGTATCAATCTTAGGCCAAGTGAACCTATTTGGCCTAGTATGAGGGTCATTTATTGCACTGTTGTGATTATTTTGCTACTTGTGTATCTCTGCTACCTTTAAACTACAACAAAATGAAAAAAAAAACAAAAAAATCTTGCTTTTTTCCCACTTTCTGAAAGTTAAGAAAGTTCAGTTAGAGATTTGCTGTTCTGAACTGTTTGGAATTTTCTAGAAGGCCAGTGCTTGCTTGGGCTAAAGGGAAGTCTCTGTGTTCACTAGTGGAAGTGGTTAACACTGAACAGCCTGCCTGTCCCTGGAGGAGTGGTTACTACCTAGAAGCGATAGTTTTATTGGCCATTTTGGGTCAATTCTAAACTACTTGATCTGTATCTCTTAAAACCCAGTTGCCTCATCGTTTTGGCATCTTTTCAGGCTTGCTAGTTGTTGCTGAAGCACCTACCAAGGGGAGAAAACGCTGAGAGAAGAAAAGGCGACACTTTTGTGATTTTAAGTATTTTCTTCTGATTTTCTGTTAAGTTTTACTACTTTGCCACCTATTTTTTGGCATTTTCCGGCTTGCTAAAGTTTATATCTCTAACAGTAACAGTACTTGGAACACATCTAGAGCCTGTTTACTGCATTTCCTGTGTTGCACTTAATTTAAAATCTTTTTTTCTTTAAAAACTGCATTTTACCTGATTTTGGCCTAGCACTCAAGTGTGGGGTCATTTATTGCAATGTTGTGATTATTTTGCTGCTTGTGTATCTCTGCTACCTTTAAATTACAACAAAAAGAAAAAAAAAAACAAAAAAATCTTGCTTTTTTCCCACTTTCTGAAAGTTAAGAAAGTTCAGTTACAGATTTGCTGTTCTGAACTGTTTGGAAGTTTCTAGAAGGCCAGTGCTTGTTTGGGCTAAAGGGAAGTCTCTGTGTTCACCAGTGGGAGTGGTTAACACTGAACAGCCTGCCTGTCCCTGGAGGAGTGGTTACTACTTAGAAGCTGTAGTTTTACTGGCCATTTTGGGTCAATTCTAAACTCCTTGATCTCTCTCTCTTAAAACCCTACAACTCTCTTTTTGCGCGGTTTTGCGCACTGAGCAGTGCCGGGCAGCTCCGTCTAAACAGGTTTAAACTATTCTAGGCTCCACAAAGTCTGCTCTTCATTTTTTCCCTTAGAACTGTTCAAACTCTAAAAGTAATCACTCTATTCACTTTCTAAAGCCCTGCACTTGCTCAGCTCTTATAAGGAAACACTAACTAACTAAAGCACTACACCCTCCTTGACTTTTTATAAGTATAGGCTCCCGATTGGTCCTTCCTGATCAAGTGAAAAATCAGTCCCCTTCCCTAATCTGATCAGTAAAAAAACAGTTCCCTATACTAATCTGGTATGTCCAAGGGTCAGTTTCAAGGTTACCTTCCAAGACCAATTTTTTCTACAAATAATTGGAGTAGCTGTGGGCACTTCATGTGCAAATAGCTACGCCAATCTATCATTGGTACGATGGGAAGAACGATATATTTTATCGGTACTGAATCCTTACTTTGACTATATCCTTTGGTATATACGTTTCGTGGATGACATTTTTGTTTTGTGGAGAGGGCATGGTTCAAATATTAGTAATTTCGTTGATTATTTGCACAGTACTACAGATTTTTTGAAATTTACTTTTACCTTTTCTGATACATCCATTGATTTCTTGGATGTGAGTGTTACTAAAACTGATTTGAAGCAGCTAAAAACTAGTATTTATTATAAACCTACAAGAACTAATGCCTGTCTCCACAAGTCAAGCATGCATCTGAGACACATACCTAGGAATGTCCTTAAAGGACAAGTATATAGAAGTTTACGTTTGCACAACAGTGATGAAGAGGCTGCAGTTGCTTTGGACAAATTACAAACTGAATTTTTAACAAGAGGTTACTCCAGTTTAGAAATCACGAATGTGATAGCAGATGCATGGAAACTTAGATCAACAAGATGTAAACCCTATATGAGTCCTTATGAAATTGATATAAGAACATCTGATGATACAGATATTGATAGGAACAAGTTCAGAGTAGTTTTTCGATTTGCAAGTGATATAAATAAGTATACAGATATTATAAAGAAAAATTGGCATTTATTACAGGAAATACCAGGCCTTGTTTCTACAATTGGTGCTACTCCAAACTTTAGTTTGAAGAATAATGTATCCTTGAAACAACATCTCTGTAATAAAGAACATCAGTTCCTTAGAAATAATCTTTCTAGTAGACAAGGTACTTTTCCTTGCAGGAATTGTGCAGCCTGTCAATATATTTATACTAAAAATTAGTACATCCATCCTGTAAAATGTTTTAAATTGTATACGAAGAATTACTATGACTGTAAGAGTGCTGATGTCATTTATTTCTGTTTTTGCCAAGTATGTCATGCCTATTATGTAGACAAGACGAATAGAATTTTTAAAGACAGAATATTAGAACATGTAAGCGATATACGGAATCAGAAGCAATCAAATGCTCTAGCTAATCATATTTTGAACACAAACAGCACTCATTGTTTTAAATTCTTGATTTTACAACAAATATTAAGGACGAATAGAGGTGGGGATTTAGAGAACCATACAGAAGAATTAGAACAAAAATGGATTACTAAGTTGAATGCAGATAGATATCCTGGCTTGAATGGCTGCACCTCATTAGTTCCTTGCCTTAAGGCAAGGCGTCTTAAACATTAATTATAAGTTTTATTTTTAATGTTTTATTAAGGTCTTATGTGTTATGTATTTTATGTATGTTGTACTATTTATAAATCTATTTATAATAGTCATGAAGGATGTTATGCATTTTATGTATTTTTTACTATTTATAAGCCCATTTATAACAGTCATGAAGGATATTATGTCTTTATTAGAGACATGGATATAGGTTTTAAGGTCTATCTTAATTATGTAGTTAGTTGAGAATTTGTGTCAACAGCACTTATTTGATAATATTGCTTTAAGTTTTTGAGGTCACACTGATTGCCTAAGTATTTAATCAAGTATTACCTGTACTAACACTGTCTGATGAAGCAACATTAAGTTGTGAAAGTGCTCACCTATTGTTCTCTCTTGTAATAAAGTTACTGTGGATAGCCTCCAGTGTGTAACTTTGGTGCCTTATTTTATTATTTTTGTTGCTGTATTTTTGGGCACCTTAGTGTACCTGAAGCCGGTTTTGGATTTTATGTCCAAGGGACAGCTTCTGGTGATTTCTCTTGGCCACCTGGTGAATATGGGCATACTGGGGCAATGCAGCAATTGCTTCATGTACACAGACAACCCTCTCCTGCTACCATCCAACACTACAACCTGCGAGAGATGCACTTACATAGCCAAACTGGAAGCAAAGCTCTCTCCAGCCAAGATTGTGCTAGACAATCAAGAGGAGAAGGTTAACACCCACACTACGCCTCAAGGAACACATAGCCCATCGAAACCCTCACTACCAACACCCACACATAGCAACACTAAACCCACATATGCGGAGCCCCTTAACATTAACCTGCCCAAGCAACAAGGTCCACTGAAGCTGAAATGCAAACAAACACCAATCACAAGAAAAGTATCACATAGCTCACAACACCAGTGTGCCAACCAACAACATCCACTAAAGCAAGACAACGTATCCAACACTTTAGTCATAGGTGACTCTATAGTCAGGCACACTGATGTCCCACTCACCAGACTGAACAAGGAAAAAATTACAGTCAGCTGCCTGTCAGGTGCCAGGATCCACCACATAACGCATGCATTCAAGTCACTCCACAACAAGTACAAATATGACTCTGTCATTGTCCATGTTGGAGTGAATGACTTGAGACGTACCTTCCTGGACTACATGAAAAGAGACATGGAAGAGCTCTCGGGTCATGTGGCACAGGCAGGTATGACCCTAGCCCTGAGTAGCATCCTGCCTTCACCCAGAATGATACCACAGTATAAGGACAAAATAACTGACTTCAACAATTGGCTAAGATTCTGGTGTCATTCAAAGGGGATCCAGTATCTGTCTGCCTGGGATGACATGATTGACAAACCATGATGCTTTGCCAGAGATGGTCTGCACCTGTCGCCCCTGGGATTCAGGTTACTGGCTAAGGCTCTTGCCACCCCTATAGTGCCTTTTTTAGGCAAAGTTCAAAGGACAAAACCACCACCGTAACAGGTACAAGCAAGCAAAATCTGAAGGTAATGCTACTCAATGCTAGAAGTCTAAACCTCAAAATGCACACACTCGAGGCACTCCTAAAAATGGAGAACATCGATATCTGTGCAGTAACTGAGACCTGGTTCAGGGCACCAGAGAGCACCCCTGCAATACCAGGCTACAACTCTTACCACACTTTTCGGCCACCAAACCAGGACCGAAACACTAAAGGTGGAGGAGTGTTCATATTCACCAAGGATATTCACACCTCCAGGCTAGTTGCCCAAAACAATGCATCCGAAATTCTCCAGGTGCAACTAACAATAGGTAAGACTACAATCCAAATTGTAGCTTGCTACAGATCCCCCACCATGCCCCAAGATTCTCACTACACCTTACTAAACATACTGGAAAATATTAAGATACAACTAAACACCTAATAATGGGTGATTTCAATTACCCTGCCATTACCTTGGAAAACTACTTGTACCAACACCTTTCCCCAACGGTTCTTGGAATTCATAAATTCCAATGCCCTGGATCAACTAATCCATACTCCCACCAGGGGCTCCAATGTCCTGGACCTGGTCATTACCAACATGGAAAATCAAGCCTCCACACCAGTGGTCACCCCCTCTGGTTAGGTCTGACCATAAGCTAATCACCTTTGACATCCACATCCAACTCCCACCACCTAATAAGGAAACATCCGTCAGAAGTGACAAACTTCATGACACCCATGCAGATGGGAACTGAAAGTTCAACTGCTGAATCCTACACTAAAGGACTGTATGAGCACATCCACTTGTGCATGAATCGTGCCATCCCAAATAGAACCAAGATGCTCTCCTCCAAAAAAAGGAAGCCAATCTGGTGGCCCCTGTCATAAACAAACTATACAACAGAAGGAGGAAACTGTTGCAGAAAATTGGAAAATCCCAGGATGCAAAAAACTCCCCTACCAGCCTCAGTAAGAAGCTGAGATCCATCATAAAATCCTCCAAAGCTAGTTACGAAAATAAAATTGGCAAAGATTCCAAAGACAACCACAAGGCATTCTATAGCTATGTCAAGAATCTAAATGGCAATGCTCAGATATGCTCTGAGCTACAACAGAATGGCATTAAATATACTGATCCCAAAGACATTGCCAATATCCTGGCAGATCGATTCAGTGACAACTTTACCCCCCCTCTCACCCCTTAAAGGGCCCATCTCAATACAGAAAGATTGCCAAATTCTGCTAATCACGGCCACACAGGTAAAAACCACACTCTCCAAAGCTAAGAATACAGCATCCATAGGACCAGATGACATCCCGGGTTGTGTACTACATGAACTACAAAATGAACTGGCACCTCACCTCAGTGTCATGTTTAATCATAGCCTCACCCCAGGCTTCTTGCCCACTGAGTGGGGCACAGCTACAGTTATCCCACTCCACAAGGGGGGATCCACCTCGGATCCTGGGAACTACCACCCCATCAGCCTGACGAGCCTGATCTGCAAGACCATTGAATCTATCATCATGGAACTTATAAACAAAGATATTGACAACCTTCAAATACTGGACCCCACTCAGTTTGAGTTTGTGGAGGGACGATCTTGTCTCCTGAACCTGACTGACTTCTTTGAATCAGGCTCCAGAGCTGTGGATGAGGGTAATGCAGTCCACACAGCCTATATGTACCTCGACAAGGCCTTCAACACTATCCCCCACTCTGGAATTATAGATAAACTTACTAAGCTGGGCATAAATCCCTATGTCATTCGATGGGTTGCCAACTGGCTTACTGACAGAACCCACACTGTAAAGGTAGCCGACTCCAAATCCAGCTCCAGACAAGTGACAAGTGAAGTACCTCAGGGTTCAGTCCTGGGACGACTCTTGTTTGGCATCTACTTCTCGGAAGTACAGGCCAAAACTGAGGGACTCTGGCTAACAAAGTTCGCAGATGACTGCAAACTGGGAGCCATTATTGAATCCCCAAATGATGTGGATATTCTACAACAGGGTCTTACAGAAACAGATGCTTGGTGCCAGAGCCATGGGCTCAAGCTCAATGCCAAGAAGTGTATAGTTATCCCCTTTGGGAAAAACCATGTACCCATGAATTACCACATAGGTGGCAGTACACTAAACACTGAAAGTGCCAAGGCCTAACTATGTACTGTGAAAGGAATACAGGTGGACAGTGGTCTCAACTTCGATAACCCCATCGCCACAACAGTCAGGAAATCCTTCTATATGGCACACCTTATCACTAAGGGCTTTTTATCCAGAAAAAAGGAGGTCATTGTCCCACTGTACTCATCCCTCATTAGACTCATCATAGAGTACAAAGCCCCATTTGGTATGTACCTCACAAGACATCTGCAACAACTGGAAAGGCCGCAGAAACACCTCACTAAAATAATCACAGACCTAAAGCAGAAGCCCTATGCTGACAGACTAAAAAAACTCCAGCTATATTCTGTCGCATATCATCTACTCAGAGGTGATCTCTGCTTAACATACAAGGCCATGTCAAACCCAGAGCTGTTGGACAAGCTACACTTAAAGAAATCCCAATCGATCAGAGCCACATGCTCCAGGGATCTAAACCTTGTCATTACAATGAACAAAACATGCTAGATGGATAGGTTCCTACCCAGAGACTCCCCAGACTCTGGAATAGACTGCCCATACATGTCAAGCAGAGCGCCTCCTTGGCCCTCTTCAAAAGGAACCTTGACGAATGTATGGGAGATTGGAAATTTACCCCAGGGATCACGTCAGTCGCCCTGCTAGACAGGGGTCCAGGGAAGTAAATACTGTGGGAAGAAATAGCCAGGGAATTGTTATGGCTAGGCTTGTATAGGCCCTAGGGCCGATGGCCTAGTACCAACCTATGAACACACAGAACATTTTATGTACCAATATACTCCTTCAGAGCACAGCTGTCTAAACACAGCAGTCTGCTGCTGTACCAAGGCAAAACTGCTGTACCCTCTTCACAATGTGACAAAGGGCTGAAACACATCTGTGAAGGGTGCCAAGGCCTAACTATGTACTGTGAAAGAGACAAGATGTCTGTTTGATGGTTTAATATCAACATGGACATTGCAAAACATGTACCAAGATGCAAGTGTTTCCTAATACATAGCCCATTCCAGAGGACAGCGCCATTATTATCAAACCCATTACCACAAGGCCCTTCGCAGAAAATAGCTGCCGACTTATGTGAGTTGAAAGGAGAGAGCATCCTTGTAGTAGTGGGCTATTACTAGGACTGAGCTTCCTTGTAGTAGTGGGATATTACTAGGAGAGAGATTTCTTGCAGTAGTGGTTTATTACTAGAAGACAGCTTCCTTGTACTAGTGGGCTATTACTAGGACTGAGCTTCCTTGTAGTAGTGGGCTATTACTAGGAGAGATATTCCTTGTAGTAGTAGGCTATAATTAGGAGAGGGATTTCTTGCAGTAGTGGGCTGTTACTGTTTAACTGTTACATGTGCCAACCTTGAGTGCATTATAGATAGATTTAAGACAATATCTTCCTGATGCAGTATATCTACTCAGGGCAGCTGCAGTGGTGCAGAGGTTAGCATTGCCATGTCACAGCAAGAGGTTCTCTGGTTCGATTCTCAGCTGGGATGCCTTCTGTGTGGGGTCTGCATGTCTTCTCTGCAGTTGCGTGGGTTTCCTCAAGGTGCTCTGGTTTCCTCCCACATCCCAAAACATGCTGCAGGTAGATTGGACAATCTAAATTGGCCCTAGGTATTAGTGTTTCGGTGTGTGTGCCTTCTGTGGAAGGTTGGGTGCTGGGCTGGCAATTTGACACTGTAAGACTCCACTGCCAATCATTCTGTGGACCATTGTTCCACTGTGGCAACCCCTAATTGGAAAAGCTGAAAGGAGAAGAAGAAGTATATCTGTTGGGCTTATCACATAGCATGGAACACAGTTTGTATCCAGAGTTCCAGCAAATTCCTGAAGACTTTGGCATCATCTTTCTATATGAAGTCCTCACTATCCACAGTCTAATACAGTTGCTGAAAGACCAGTCCAAACTGCTAGAACAATTCTTCACTAACCCAACCTTGACAAAGCTCTCATATATTAGCTATGCTACTTCACACTGTGCTGCTGGAGGAAGTCCTGCACATCTAATGCTTGGAAGACAAATTAGAATTGATATATCTATGCTAGAATCCAGACCTGTAGCAAAGATTATTCCTTGTGAATTTGTCATGAGAAATAAACAAAAAGCAAATCATATTTAAGAAATGGTGTTATGGCTTGTTATATTGCACCCATATTCTCCCTGTCCCTCAACCAGGCCAACCTGTGCACCTAAAGATTGAAGGGGAGAGAAGGTGGGGAGACAGTTGATGCTGCAGTACAACAAATGGATGAATCACAGTCCTGCATGATACAAACTAATGACAGTGGCAATGACAGCTGTAAATGGAGACATATCCATGCCATTCCTGAGGAATCTCGGCATGACAACTACATATCAACGAGCCTTATCCAAGTGTCCCAACCAAAGACAAGGAAGTCCTTAGCCAACTTTAGTATTCCGGTTCCATCAAAGACCTCCAGTAAAGATGGATGTTCTAAATCCAAATGAGTTAGAAAAATACACAAGAGTATCTGAAACCCATGTGTGACTGTTCTGAATGCCAGCGGTGTAGCCAGGGTAGGATGAAGGGTGCAAGATGTGACGGGGCATGATCTGTTGCCATATAGTAGGTAGTATAGTATCAACATTCAGAAGTATATGCTTATACTGCATTTATGGTTAGGATTGAAGCACCTCAGTGCTCCAACTCACACATAACGTTCTAAGTTTCTTTTTAAATGATTAATTTAGTTTTATAGCTATTGCCATAAAAGTTGGTTTACATTTTTTCTAAGTGAAGGAAAACAACTTAACATGAAAGAGTACAGACACAAAATAAAATATAAGCAGCTAAGTCTCAGCCAACAACTTCCTAGCATAAAAATGAGAATATATTATTTGACAACTGAGAGCTGTCCAAATGTCCTTGTTAATTTGTAGTGCGTGGTTTGGTACAGTTTAGAAAGAAGAAAGCAGTGGACCTTTTTTTTACAACTCTGCTGAATACTGTCCATAATGCTTCAGTGAAAAACACTGGAAAAGCCTGAGAATCTTTTAACCATTTTCTTAACACTCTTTTCTGTACAGGTTGTTGCTCAGCATGAGTGACCAGCTAAGGCAGTGAAGTGTACCTGCCCAAGTATTACTGTGAATGCAGCTGTATTCATGGATAGATAACTGAACCATTTAGTTCTTAAGGTGTCTTTCATTCTATGGAAAATTGTTTAACAACCGCAAATGCAGCTTTTGAAAAAGTATTTGTTGAAACCTGTACAAAATTTTAAAATGAATTTCTAAAGTGCCTGCATTGTCTTCAAGAACGTTAAATAGAACATTAAAAATGTTGTAATCTTAGTACCAATTTCCTGACAAGGTAGCCATGGTGGTGCAGCGGTTAGCTTTGCCACCTCACAGCAAGAGGTTCTCTGGTTTATTCCTCAGCTGGGGTGCCTTCTGTGCAGAGTCTGCATGTCCTCCCTGTGGTCACGTGCATTTCCTCTGGGTGCTCTGGTTTCCTTCCACATCCCAAAGACATGCTGTAGGTGGACTGGACACTTTAAATTGGCTCTAAGTGTGAGTGCGTGTGTGCCTTCTGTGGAAGGTTGGGTGCCAGGCTGGCAACTTGACACTGTAACACTCCACTGCCAATCATGAGCAGACAGGTGATCCGCTGTGGTGGCCCCTAACTGGGAAAAGCCAGAAGAAGTACCGATTTCCTGAGAGAGTCTCTTTCTCTCTCTCATTTGGGCAGAGGCATGACAGAGTGTGTACAGCTGTAAATGCATGTATATATGTGAATATGCATAGATGCTCTTTTACCATTAAGCGTTCCATACCCATAAGTATTAGCGAGTTTTTCATAGAGTAAAGACAAAGAAGCTGTGTTAGTAGCTGCATCACAACTTTGAATATCTGCATCTAGATCAGCAGAAGTGGGTACCACTGGTGTTCATCACAACAGTACCAATCTGCAAACTCTGCATAGTATCATAAGAAAGCATGGCATGAGTTGTAACAAGCTGATGATATACAGTTCATCCCCTCATCTGGGGATCCTACTTCTGGCATCTCTACTGTATATTTTTTTGACATCTTTAGCTGTACCACTGCAAACTGTCTGCAGACTCCAGCTAAGACTGAACTTCTTTCAGTACTTCCTGTCTCCTGGGAGTTGGCCATTTCTCAACTCAAACATGTAGTAAGGCTTAGAAATGACAGGATAAGTTTGTTGTCCATGCTGTGCGATCCTGGAATCTAGAGCTGATACTAAAGGATCGGTACCACTTGTACTTAAAACTATATCAACTAAAATAAACACCCCCAATGTCTCTGTGCCTTATTCTGGTAGCTACTATACTGTGGTAACCTATGTGCTTCTCACTGCTAGGTTTACTTACTGCAGCTCCTTGTGTTTCGGGATGTCTGCAAGTGGACAATTGTGACTATAGATGGTACAGAATACAGCACAGGATATTAACTAGGACCCTTACTGTCACCTATATTAACGTTATCTCTGCACTGCTTCTCAGCACAGTTTAGGATAACATTTATGGTAGTGCAACTTGTGTACAATGTGCATCATGATCTTGGACCCAGTACTGCTACTACCCTGCTAAACATCTCTAGCATGTCAAGGTTGGTGTTTGACTGCAGGAGACTGATGGACACTCTAAGGGCAGGTCTAACTTTTGACAGGACTCTGATCTTTCTCATCGACATTTCAATCTTTGTGTACAATTTTCTGCTCCGCTGGACAAATGACTGCCTACTATTATGACCTTCAAGAAACATCTGAAAACAAATTTCTTTGACCAAGACTCTTCCAGTTAACTGCATCTACTGATGTAACTGACGTTGATGACTTTAATATTATACACATATAGTCCACTGAATTAGAAAATGTACATTAAATACAATATAATTTGATCTGATTGACCATGATGGACTAGAGCATAATCAGAGTGGATCTCTTGTTTAATCTAACATTCATTTCATTATGGTTGAATTAGATAAGCCATTGACATCATCAAAGTTAATTTACAATTCATTTACATTTGCTAACTGGGAATGTCTAAGTGGGAAGATCCAATTTATTGCCACTAGACTGCTTGGCGGCACTGTCCTGTTGTCCACCATATCCCTGCAGAATAAAGGAAACCTGTGACAATTGTCAATGTGTTTTAGGGTGGACTCCTCCCCCTGCTCCCTAAATATGAAGATCTTTATTCATAACCCTCAATGGTAATATGCCAACTCTGAGATTTCTCTAACTGAAAGGAAAGAGAATATGACATTCCTTTTCCTCCATTGTAGTGCTGCCTTGGAGTTAGTATATTTAGTAATTAGGGACATGGAAGAAATGCCTCCACATAAGAGCATGTTGGCAGGACATAGCTCTCCTGTAGCAAGCATGATCATTTACTTTGCAATGACAATATAATGATGGTAAGTTGGGTGGCAGGACACAGTCGGGCAATCAGGCAGTGATACGTTAGTTAGCATGATGAATACAAAACAGATCTGATTTTAGAGTATTGTGAATGTATGGGAATATATACACCATGGTTAATATGCCTTGCTGTCATTGCTGTATTTTCAAACATTTTTTATTATTTTTTTTTTATTTAAATTTGTTTGCCAGGATGGTCTATTAGGCCGAAAGAGCCCATTTTCAATGCAGTCCTGGGGAGAGAAGCTCCATAAATACAATGTACAAGATAACAGGTTGTTATAGTACAAGAAGAGTACATGGAAACAAAGTATTTGATGATACAATTTAGAAGATGAAAAACAGAAATTATATAACATTTAGTAAAAGTTTACAAATATATAGTCCCTATCCTTGCTAAAACAGATGTTAAGTCTATTACAACAATAACTAGGTATTTACAAGTCAATTACAACTGTGTGTGTGTGTGTGTGTGTGTCTTTCACTTTTCCCAGTTAGGGGTCGCCATAGTGGAACTCGGGTCCGCTAATGATTGGCAGCGGATTTTTACAGTGCCGAGTTGCCAGCCCGACGTCCAACCTTCAAAGAAGGCACACCCATTCATGCATGCACCTACCTGCATGTCTTTATAGATGCCACTAGACTGTGGGGAGGATATGCAGACTCCACACAGAAGGCGCTCCAGCCGAGAATCGAACGGGAGAACCTCTTGCTATGAGGCGACAATGCTAACAGCTGCACCACCGCAGCCAGTACAAGTCAATTACAACTATAACTATAAGTAGCTATTTACAAATATATATGTTCCCACAGAGGAAATATGAACAGTGGGGGGGGGATATATAGGTTAAATGAGGTAAGGGAGAGATGAGTTAGGAGAAGAAGAAGAGAGAAAGAGGAAATGGGGAGGTAGATAGTTGAGTTAAAAGGAGAAAGAGAGAGGTGGTAGAGAGTAAGGTAGCTAATGGGGACATTATGCAGGATGGGAACATAAAGATTCCCAGAGAGATGTTAGGTGTGAGTGGAGCAGAGTTTTAAAGGTGGAGGGCTGCTAGTGAGGTGAATGTGAAGTGGGAGGGAGTTCCAGAGTTGTGCTAAGGAAAAAGAAAGTACAAGTTTGCCTGCTGGACAGGCAGGTTTGTGAAGTTCAATCAGATTCTGGGTATTGGTTCTTAGGAGTCTATTGGGTAGGCGCATTGTAAAGGTTGAGGCAAGGGAGGGGCAAAGAGAGGGACTGAAGATGAGTTTGTGAGCATGAATTAGTTGAGTGTAGATAAGATAGTTGGCAGCTCTAGCCAATTTAGTTTGTGGAGGGTAAAACAGTGATGAGTGGAGGATTTGTGGCCAGTGGTGAATTTGGTGATTTTGTTGTAGCAGGAAGAGAGTTTTGTTTTGATAGAAGATTGTAGGTTGGTTAGGAGTGGGACACCATAAAGGCGAGAAAGGATGAGATATGTGGTAGTGAGACGGAATCTAGTAGAGGGAGTGAGGTAGCTGGTGTGCTTATAACAGGGCAACAGGTAGCTGCAAAAGGCACACACCATACATCTCAGCTGCTATAATTTAGATACAGCTCTATGATTTTGGATCTAAGATGTATTCATTTTCTGAAAAAAAATCATGCCTTTGTATGAGTAAATACCTTATTATATAAACAAACTAAGCCCATACAGCAGTGCCTTAACCATTGACTTTATAGGACCTATTATGAGAAGGCTCTCTACTGGAACATATAAGAAAGTATTCCTTGTACTGATCCTCTGCTATGACTGTTAATACTCAAATTGAGAGGTATGGCACACAAATACATTTTTATTACCCCATTTTATATTATGCCAATGGAATCAGTTAGATTTGTTTAACTGATTGGACAAAAACAAATAACCAGGAAGTTGCAATATATGTGTGTGTGTGTGTGTGTGTGTGTGTGTGTGTGTGTGTGTGTGTGTCTATATGTATGCCGGCTATACATCTGATTTAAACACCACAAAACGGCTAATAACATCAACTATGTACCCTGACAATGTGTGGCAGAGTGGTAGCCTAGAGTAAAACAATAGAAAAAAATTGTTCTGAGGCTAGTGTAACTTTAATTGTTAGACTGCATTTTTGGTTATAAATTTTTAATGTAATTCTTTTGTATTCTTTTTCTGCTGATACACCATGCTTCATGTTGTGAGCCACACCCTAACTCAGTCCCAGCTTTGTCCCACTGAGCATTTCAAAGCATATGTTCATGCTTTCTGTAAGATGCTTCTTGCCTGATACTATAGAAGGAAAACCATGAATTACCAGGACGTTCCTCATTGTACTTTTGGGTTTGCTTATTTCAGTTTCCATCTACATAGTACATAATTGTATAAGCAAGTTATTTACCTGTATCAGTGCTCATGAATCATGTCTGAAATGTAATCACTTGGGCTAAACGGTTATAATGTGCTGTGGTGCTCAGTGGAGATGGGCTACAGGCATATTTTCTGGGACAGCTGATTGACTCTAATAACATACATAAGAGCACCAAAGACCATTTTATCTAGATTTAGTGTCCTGGAACATGTACAGAGAAACTCAATAGTTTGAGAAAACACCCTATTAGAAACTAGGCTCTTTGACAGCTGTACCTTAACATACTTGTTCTCTATGTGTGTGCATGGGTTTTCTAGAGGTACTCCAAACTCCGCCCAAAGCACACACTGCTTAGAGAGGCTGTTCTTCAAGGTCTGTGTGTGTGTGTGTGTGTGTGTGTGTGTGTGTGTGTGTATATATATATATATATATATATATATATATATATATCTGTATATGGATTCACTTCATAATTTCGAAATACTGAAATCTCGAATTTCAGTTTTCGAGACCATGAAATCGAATCCACACAACACCGAAACAGCAAAACCGTGAAGCCCAAAACCACGAAATTCAAAACACCTAAATCACAGCACACACCAGACCACACATATACCACAACACCCACATCACAACATAAACAAACAAAACACACATCCACAAACCTACAACACAAATAAGCAGGGGGGCAAGCCCCACTGCACCCCCCCCATACTTATATGTACTAAGTCCGAGATTGCACAAACAGTAAACAAAAGCAAACACACACACACACACACACACACACACACACACACACACACACACACACACACACACACACACACACACACATTCTACAGTCCCTCACACACACATCACACATATCAGCACACTCACATACACTCAAACTCCCACCCAAAACCCTTACAAAACACTCACTTACCTGACATAACACCTAAATCCACACACGGCACCGCACACCATCCATATACAATCCCAGACATTAAGTAGCATTAAGTCATAACCGCAAATTTGAAATATTCAAATTCACGATTATGCACTTTCGCTATTTTCAAACTTCGACTTTATAGTCTCGAGATACTGAAATTCGACATTTCAGTATCTCGAGATTATAAAGTGTTTATATATATATATATATATATATATATATATATATATATAGATATAGCACACACACACACACACACACACACACACACACACACACACACACACACACACACAGACTTCTATCTATGCATCTATCTATCTATACTATATATACCCATATACCCCTGTGGCCCAAGTCATGACTGACTAATAAATGTCTGAGAAGGACTAGTTCACTTAACCCTGTTAACAAATTTGTTAAAATAAAATAAGGCCTGCTTACTTTTCTTCTTTTTCTTACCTATCCCTCCCCACCTTCCAACTCTAACTTTTCCTGTTTCACTTTGACACTTTCTCTCTCTCTCTCTCTCTCTCTCTTTATCTATGTGCATACCTCTCAATTTCTTCCCACAATGGCAAGACATTACCCAGACAGAATGATTTCCTCATACTGGTCTTTGGGGAAGGTTGTTATTTATAACTCTGTGTTTGATGGTTTGTTTCTTTTTCTGTGATTTAACATTGTGACTTGTAAAACACATGCTATAGAATTATTTCATAGTTTTCACATCTGAGAACATCAAACTATATCTTATTTTAATTAAGTACATAGAATATACTTTAGAATATATTTTATCTTTTCAAAGTACTCTGCAATTTGCAGATATTGCTCACTAATGGAGATACATATTGTTACCACCTGGTGGCAGTATTTCTCTTTTCAAAACTGCATGTTACAAGCAGTGCTGTAGGTCTCTGTTAAGTTATAGTTTTGCTTCCACTATTACTATACAGGAGGAAAGTGGGAGTTTGAAACCACCAGGAACAAACACTTGACTATAAAATTGTGTCCCTCTCTCTCACCAGATATATGCAGGATTAAGGCATGTGTTAAGTTCTCTAACTTTGCCATTTCCCAGGAGGTATAAGCATCTGTTTATGAAATTCCTTGACGTCATGGAAATGACCCGACCATTCATGTCCATCTTTAAAAAGTTACATTGGGGGGGGCCTAATCAGTAGGTCACAACAGCAGTTGAGCTCTTGTAACACTGCTCAGACCATTTGGTTATTTTCCCAAGTGCTTATGACAGCTTGCAAGTGCAGAGTGACTATTAATTAGCAGTATTTACTGAGCACGCTACGGCTTCCATTCACAGCATTAGAGTAGCACTAAAGAGTCTGATATGTCTGAAAGTTGTATGACATGACCATGACCTCCAATCTACCCCTTCTGTCATATATGATTGTAGGTAAATTACAGCTGACAAAACAACCTAGCTAAAGATGTCAAAATACTGTCCAAATAAATTCAGAATACTTACATTTTCTTCACCTTTAGTGAGCATTTTCGCACAAGAAAGGAAGTCATCATACTTTGCATAGGGAATGACAGGCTCTGGAAGTTCCCGCAGATACAGTTTCAAAAGGGATGCTACCGTGTGAACATCTGTATTGCTGAAATATATGAAAAGTGTTGTTTATAAAATCATATTCCTGCAATGTCATCCGACTTCCAGTGGTGCAACAGTAACTGGATATCAATAACATAATTTATAACAAAACAGACCGTGGTACTCAGAGCTGGTATTTTACATGAAAAAGATGGGTCAGTGGAGTTCAAAACTAATCAGCCAAACTCAGTGTTTGAATGGTAAATAAGCTACAAACATAGATAAATTCTTTTAAGTGCTCAACCCCCTTTCATCCCCCATATTACACCCCAGTACACTGCTATGTAATATATCACAATATAATCAACTCTGAAGTTGTCTACCTCAAGGTGGTGGTGGTGGTGGTGGTGGTGGGGGGGG
>NC_056751.1:46489404-46491904 GCF_019279795.1 Protopterus annectens | reverse complement strand
CCCACATTCACTGTAATGTATTGTTCTATACAGTTGCTTTGACATAATGAGAGCTGGATTAAATTCTTTAATTCCATGCATGGGTCCCATCAAATTATCAATGGTATGATCTCAATTATTCTCACTAGAGGTAATATATAATTATCGACCTTGGTATGGGTAAGGCTAATCTATAACCAAATGAGGGCACAAAAATGGATCTAGCCAGGCTACTAAAACATTCTCCATGCTGTTTTTCATGAGCATACTTTTCTACCTCTTTTTCATTTCATGTCTGAAAAGGACTTTTGGTGCAGTCCACCTGTCCAAATAGTAAATAATCAAAATAATAAAAAAGGTAGTTAATGAAGCATAGGTTTATAGGTTCATAGGTTCATAGGTTCATAGGTTCATAGGTTCATAGGTTCATAGGTTTATAGGTTCATAGGTAGGTACTAGGCTATCGGCCTAAGGTCCTACGTAAGCCTAGCCAACAAGGTTCCCTAGCTTACGCCACCCAAGAAAGTTATTTTCCTGTGTCACTGTTGAGCAGAGACACAGAAGTGATCCCCGGGGTGCATTTCCTATTTCCCATCCATATAACTTTTGGCACTTTTCAGTCAATTTTATTTTTACTTGTTTGGTTACCCTTAGCAATCTGAGACTGCTGTTTGTTGTTTGGTGGGACTGTAAAAAGGAGTATGGAGATTAGTGAAAGAATTTGTTAATGGTGACAAAGCCCTCTGTATCCATATGTGCATGGCCTCACTCTATGCCCTTACCCTCTAATAACCAGTTGTGAAGTGCACAACCAGTTAATCATGTCAGAAACTATGAGTCTGAGTGAACTCCATTCGGTGGTTTGTAATGCTGCCCAAGTGGTGGCCAGAAATTCTAGTTATTTTTGATTCAACAGCACCAACACATTTCCCATGTTGCTCACAGATTGCAGTTTAGGAGCTGTGGGCATGATATCAACACAAGGGTTACAGAAATGTTCTTAACCGCATAACATCAACACACGCATAACATCAACACACGCGTTGGAGAGATGTTCTTAACACCATGTCATCGACACACACATTGGTCAAATGTTCGTAACAGATACCCATTTCGCCTCCATCCAGCCTGTACTCAACATTATTGAGTGCATTTTTCATACACCTGCGCACTTCCCATGCTCTGTTTACTACCTGCACGGTGTGGCAAACTAGCAATACCAAAACTGTTAAAAGCCTTCAGGAAAAGGCAAGTCAGCCATTGGTAGTTTATATACCTCATCTGGCAATCTGGCATTCAGGCAGTAATTAAGCTTATGCTATCAGAGGCACAACCTGAAATGATCTCCTGAGTCTTCTGACCAGCAGGTTTGAATTGTTACATGGTACACAGCAAGATGATTGGATGTTGTAGAGCTTTACTTTTTTTATCAAGCATTTCAGTTTTGCATTCAATATTTGTATTCCTAGAACATTTATTGTAAACATGTTTGTTTATACTGATATGTATCATGAAAGACCTTGCATGAATGCCATCCTCTACATGTTTACAGGTTAATTAAGTATACCAGGAAATACATTGCCAGTTAAAATACACCCCATACGATAACACTGGTTTACAAAAGGCTACATCATAACAATACAGCGAAATGTTATACAACAAAATTCTGTAGTAATGATTAATAAAGAATAGCACAATAGATAGAAATGCTGTATATAATATAAGGATCAAACTGTACAGGGAAAGAGGAACATTTTATGTTGATACATTACTAAACACACTTTACTTTGAAAAATATTACACACCATTAAAACTAGAAATATTTTCAGTTGATCTGAAATGAATAAATGAATGACTGTATGAATAATGATAGAGAATGAATGAATGAATATGAATTAAACTGACTAGAAAGGTTTACATTACATTAGAACAATTTAAAAGCCGTAGCATGTATACAATACTCTATTTGGCAGCATAGATATGGGCCTCTGAAGATACAGACAAAAATATTGTATTAACAACAGTGTGCAAATGAGCCATCTTAAAATTAATTTCTTAAATGCACAGTCAGCAACATTTATGCAGTCAGGATACATCATTTTCACGTTTTATCATTTATACAATTACACTTATTTCACAAAAAAAGAGAAAGGCAATACTGAACGGCTCAAAAATAATGAAGATTTTACATGTCATGTCATTTATATGGGATACAAGTACAAATTGTGTTTTATATAATAAAATCATCACAAAATGATAATGCAGACATTATTGGGTAGGCTAGGACTGTCCCATAAGGCAAAACCAAGCCCTTCTGAAATGAAAGAAGGAAGTTTAGCTTTCTCTAATGCTGTTTGTGTAGGCCATTGCAATAATGAAACAGACGTCTGCAAATACTGCATTGATTTCCAGTAGCTAACCTTCACATTTCATCTTGGTGGTTTTGAGAAAAACCTAAGTCCCTACCTATAAAAAGTTAATGCTATACAGGTATTTGGTCTTTTGATTGTGTTTGACTTTC
>NC_056751.1:46479404-46486904 GCF_019279795.1 Protopterus annectens | reverse complement strand
CACAAAATCATACTCGGAGGCTCTAAATAAAAACCTGCAAAAGCATCAGAGAGCTCCAAAGCAGACACCCACAAAACCTGCACCTCCCGTCACAAACTAGGCAACACATAAAACACAAAATCAATGTGCCGCACAATCACAGCCCTTAAGGCAAAATAACATACCTAACACACTAATAATAGGTGACTCAATAGTCAGGCACACTGATGCTCCACTCACTAGGCTGGACAAGGAGAAGGTTACTGTTAGCTGCCTGTCGGGATCCAGAATCCGCCATATAACACAAGCACTCAGGTCACTCCAGAACAAGTACAAATATGACTCTGTCATTGTTCATGTTGGTGTGAATGACCTGAGCCATACCTCTCTGGACTACATAGCATCCTGCCCTCACCAAGAATGGTACCTCAGTATAAAGAAAAAATGATCAATTTCAACAATTGGCTAAGCTTCTGGTGTCATTCAAAGGAGATTCGGTGTCTGTCAGCCTGGGATGACATGCTCGACAAGCCGCGTTGCTTCGCAAGTGACGGCTTGCACCTGTCACCCCTTGGCTTTCGAATACTGGCCAAGGCTCTTGATGCCCCCATAGTGCCTTTTTTTAGGCAAGGCTCAAAATTCAAACCCACCTCCATAAACAGCACAAGTAAAAAAAATTAGGGTTATGCCACTCAACGCCAGGAGTTTAAATCTCAAAATGCATGTGCTCGAAGCACTCCTAAGTATGAAGAACGTCGACATCTGTGCAGTAACTGAAACCTGGTTCAAGGCTCCAGAGAGCACTCCAGCACTACTGGGCTACAACTCATACCACACATTTCGGCCACAGAACACGGACCAAAACACAAAAGGAGAGGGTGTATCCATATTCATCAAGGATACCCACACCTCCAGGTTAGTGGCGCAGCATGATACCTCTGAGATCATCCATGTGCAACTAACATCAGGCAAATCTGCAATGCAAATTGTGGCCTGCTACAGATCACCCTCCATGACCCAGGACCACCACTCAGCCTTTCTGGAGACACTGGAAAACATGAAGGTCCTACCGAACACCCTGATCTTGGGAGATTTCAATTACCCTACCATTAACTGGGAAAACTACTTGAGTACAAACTCCCAGGCTCAGCGCTTCCTGGAATTTATCTACTCAAATGCCTGGGACCAGCTGATAAACTCCCCTACCAGAAGCCACAACATATTGGACCTGGTCATCACCAACATAGGCGACAGTTGCTCAGTACCGGAGGTCAACCCGTCACTAGTTAGATCAGACCATAAACTAATCACCCTGGATGTCCACACCCCACCACCACCGCCAACCAAGGAAACCACAGTGAAAAACTTTTCTAAAGCAAACTTCACCTTACTTAAGGCAGAAGTGGTAAGTTTCACAGCCCTCACACTAAAGGATAACACTGTCCAAGATGCAGAATCCTTTACAATTGCACTCTATGAGCACCTACAAGGATGCATGGATTGTGCCATCCCTAGCAAAACCAAGACTCACACCCCTAAGAGAAGGAAACCAGTCTAGTGGACCCCTACCATAAACAGGTTATACAACAAAAGGAGGAAACTAGTTCAGAAAAAAGCAAACCCCAAGAAGGAAAGACATCCCTGATCAGTATCAGTAAGAAACTAAGATCCCTCATAAAATCATCCAAGGCTAACTTTGAAAGAAAAATAGCCAAGGATTCGAAAGATAACGACAAAGTCTTCTTTAGCTATGTCAAGAATCTAAGAGGCAACTCGCAGATATGCTCTGAGATATACTGAACCTACTGATATTGCCAACATACTGGCAGATAGAGTCAGTGCAAACTTCACCTCCCTCTCACCTTCAAAAGGGCCCACAACAATACCGGAAAAGTATAGTGTCCTGGAAATCACAGAAGCACAGGTGAAAACAGCCCTTTCTAAAGTCAAAAACACAGCATCAATGGGGCCAGATGGTGTCCTAGGCTGCATCTTGCATGTTACAGAACGAACTAAACCCCCACCTAAACATGCTGTTCAGCCTCAGCCTCTCCACAGGCTAAGTGCCCATAGAATACCGCACAGCAATGGTTAGGAGAAAGGAGGGGCCACAACTGACCCTGGTAACTGTAGCCCCATAAGCCTGACTAGCCTGGTCTGCAAGGCTATGGTGCACATCATCATGGAACTCATTAACAAAGACATTGGGAACCTCCAAACACTTGACCCGACTCAGTTCGGCTTTGTTAAGGGCAGATCATGCCTACTAAACCTGGTTGACTTCTTCGAGACAGTTAGCAAGGCCATAGACGAAGGAAAGGTGGTTCACACAGCCTACCTTGATCTCGCCAAGGCGTTCGACACCATTCCTCACTTGGGTAGTATAGAAAACTCACCAGCCTGAACATAAATCCCTATGTCACAAGATGGGTTGCCAACTGGCTTACAGACAGAACTCACACGGTAAGAATAGTGGGCTCCAGGTCTGACTCTAAGCCATTCACAAGTAGTGTCCTGCAAGGCTCGGTTCTGGGACCCCTACTGTTTGGCATATATTTCTCAGAAGTACAGGCAAACACAGGAGGACTATGGCTAACCAAGTTCACAGATGACTGCAAACTGGGAGCCATAGTTGACTCTTCAGCTGACACAGACATCCTCCAAAAAGGCCTTACTGAGACAGACACTTGGTGTCAAAGTCATGACCTCAAGCTAAATGCCAAAAAATGCATAGTCATCCCGTTTGGGAAAAACAAAACACCCGCAAATTACCACATAGGCGGCAGCCCCCTTAATACAGAAGAGGTAATAAGAGATCTGGGGACCCAGGTAGATAGTAATCTCTCCTTTGACAATTATATTGCCAAAGTAGTTAGGAAATCCTTCTATGTGGCCCATCTAATTACTAAGGGGTTCGCATCTAGAAATAAAGAGGTTATAGTGCCCCTCTACTCATCACTCATCAGACCCATCATAGAGTACAATGCCTCATTTGGGATGTACCTCACAAGACACTTCCAAAAGCTTGAATAACCACAAAAGCACCTCACCAAGAGGATTACTGGCCTCAAACATTTGTCCTATGCAGCCCGACTGAAAAAACTCCGGCTGTACTCAGTGGCATATTGCTTACTCAGAGGTGATCTCTGCCTGACTTACAAAGCCATGTCCAACTCAGAATTTATGGACATGCTCCACCTAAAGAATCCAAGTCACTGTGAGCCACGCGCTCTAGTGAGCTAAACCTCGCCACAACAATAACTAGAGCATGCTGGAGGGATAGATTTCTGTCACAGAGACTCCCCATGCTATGGAACAAAATTCCTAACTACATTAGGCAGAGCACCTCACTAACACTCTTCAAGAGAAGCCTTGACGAGTGGATAGGTAACAGAAAATACACTCCTGGGATCACTTCATTGGCTCTGCTTGACAGAGGCTTGGTTAGTTAATCAATGGGGCAGCGAAAGCCAACACACTCTGGCTAGGCTTATAAATGCCCTCGGGCAGATAGCCTAGTACCTACCTATGAACCTATATACTCCTTCCATGCTGAAAGGTTATGTGTCCTTTCTTTCATCCCCAACAGCTATCGCATTTGTTCTTCTGTACTAACATAAAAACATACCTTATTTTATCATACTCACAGGGAATATGATTAAGCTAACATCTACAGAGCTATCATAGGTACGGCTTTCAGAACGTCCATCTTCGGTTAGAAGTTTTTCCTGCTCCTGTCAGGTGGTCATGCCCACGCTGAACATGTTGCGTTACTTTTTTCTCCCCTAGCTGCCTGCATGTTTATGCTTTTGGTTATAAGAGAAGAGATGTTTTTCCATAGTTTTAACAATGCACGTCCTTATTTTTGACTTATACAAAATATATTAAAGGAATGTGTGGATTTCTATTTGTAGGATAATTTACTGATAGTTACTTTTGCAAAATTCAGTTTTTCATTTCTCACAGTCTGCTGTGATCCAGGAATTAACTATATTAGTTATCAGGAGTAGAAGGGAAACATAACCTTGGTATTAATTTACTTGCCCAAATAAATAACCTCTTTCAGAAAATTGTGTTCATTAATCATCCCAATATATTTGTATCATACAGAGATAAACTACTGAGTTTCTTTTGTAATAAACTAAACAATATTTTTAAACTAGTTCAAAACTTTAGTTTCCATCATTAGGTACTTGTAGAAAGTTCTGATGTCATGGGAACATACATTCATACAGGTCACACCTGAAATGTGAATTAATTTAAAAATACTTATGTATTTACTAGGAGCATAATGTACAGTTAGAGGCTAAAAGTAAAAAGCATCCTGGTTTAAGAAGCTTAAGGTGCATTTCAAAATCAGATCACTGGTGAAAACAGGATGTGATAACTGCAGCATGTGTGCTAGCTCCTGGAAAAAAAGTTAATGTGCACGCTCATTTAAAGGCTCACTGTCAACCCTTTCTTCAGCCTTACAGTTTCCTAGGTTTACACCACTTACCTTCTATATTCGGAGTGTATATAAAAAGCTGTGTTTTTTACATTTCTGTTCTTTCTTTTTTAATTGAAGAAAGGGCTGCACAGCAGACTGATTGAAGCCAGAAGATGTTCAACAGGCCTCTTTAATCAGACGCCTCTGCACTTTTCCTGGACTTTGGAAACTTCAAGAAAACCACCAACTCAGGATTCGGTAACAAAAAATGAAATTATTACTTTTGTGAATTTTGGCCTACACTGAACTGATCAATGTGGTTATAATGTAAGGAAAAAAACAGTTATCAAGGATCTGAAGGTAACCAAAGTTAGCTAAGTTACACAGTTAGTAGCTATTTAAAGTTGTAAGCAAGTACTGAAACTAGGCAGAAATATAACTTAGTAATCAGGAATGCAATGAATGATGGACTGGAAGCTTCTTTCAGCAAATAGATGGATGTAAAAACAGTTAGGCACTGTTTATTCAACTGTTTCTGGGACTGTAACAGAATAGGTTTCACAATATTGCATCTCTCTTAAACGACAGGAAACATAAGTGTAGCTAATGTGGGGTGAAGGGGGCAGCATTCTAGGTTTCAAGGAGTTAAGGCCACCACCTGAAGATTTGATTGGTTGCAGTACAGTATTCATTTCTGCACTGGGATTTCTGGCATAGAAATGAATTCTTAGGATTGAAATGCTTTGTGAGTGGGGTCTAAGTTGTAGCACTTTGTACATTTTTTGAGAGAAAACGTTTTTTTTTGTTCTTCATATAGACAGAGGGCAGGGCTTGCACTCTTCCTTGTGTGTGTGTGTGTGTTTCCAAATGTCTGTAAATATATAGATATTGATAGTTTACAATTACAGTGGTCAACCAATCATCAAGCAGCATGTTCTGGGGAGGTGAGTGGAAATCTTCATTTCTGGAGAAAGCGCACCTAAACATAAGGAGAAGTAGATTGCACACATCAGGCACGAACCTCAGACCTTTGCGTTGTGCAGCAGAAGCCTTAACCACTCAGACACTGCTGATGTATAATAACACAGAAAACTGAAAATCATGGCACAATAAATGCCAACAGGAACTTACAAAATGACTTCCCTCAGGTAGTCTTGGAGCATTTTTTGACCGCTGTTCAGTTCTCATATCATGCTTTCTCTCTCCCTCTCTCTCTCTCTCTCTCCCTTCACTTCTTTTTTTTCCATGCTCTTTTATCACCCATCGTATGTGCATATTTTTGCTGTCTTGGACTCACCAATTTTGACAGACTTCTCCACTCCCTGTCTTCACATAACTTTACAACACTGATGCATACCCCCTTTAACAGAAGTTAGTTTCTTGATGAATCATATTTATAGCTTTAAGATACTTTATCATATGGTTACTCATTCTACTCTTCAATAGTGCCCTTTGATTTCAGCTCAAGTGATGTTCAGACACTGGTGCTGTTTTGTTTATGCTGACTTTTAAGTGCTGCTCTAACAATTAAGGTTTGTTTTAGAGATGCAGCCCCAGGGTACACAGTACTTCAGAGGAAGACTCACTGATGACGTATATCAGTGCATCTCATTTCAGCAGCATCTTGCGTCATATTTCAGTATCCTTAGCACTGTACATACAGTATTTCATTATCCTTAATACTATACATACAGTATTTCAGTATCCTTAATACTGTATGTACAGTATTTCAGTATCAATACTGTACAGTATTTCATTATCCTTAATACTATACATACAGTATTTCAGTATCCTTAATACTGTATGTACAGTATTTCAGTATCAATACTGTACGTACAGCATTTCAGTATCCTTAGCACTGTACATACAGTATTTCATTATCCTTAATACTGTACAGCCAGTATTTCAGTATCCTTAACACTGTATGTACAGTATTTCAGTATCCTTAATTCTGTATCTACATGCCTTTTTTATGATTCTGGTTGTCATAAATTACTGCTGTCATATAATATAACTGCACCCTCCAATGGATAATTTAATTTCCTTTTGTCATGACTTTCTGCTAGCGCACTCTGGATAATTCGTTCAGTGTCACTAAGACTATCATTGTTATTGTTATACTTTATCAAAAACTGCTTGCACTGCCGTAAGGATTGGTTTAATTTACTAGGAAGGTAGTCCTTCTCCTCAGTTCCTCTACAGTGGCTCAGCAGAAGAGAGGAAATATCACTGGCCAACGGGTACTCTGTTTGGCAGTCCACTGGTTGTTCTCCTTTTTTTTGCTGATGTACTTCCCTTTAATTTCCACCATGATGTACAGTTATTACCGAACCAAATTACTATCATGACTCACTGATTGTTTGCAGTTGTTGCAAACACGCTATACTATAAGGGCACACCAGAGGTATGGTGGGCCAAGTCCGCCTCTGTCTCTGTCCATTTCTCTCCTTATGTAATAACTTATCTGATACAGTCCAACCCTTGGAACCCATCTGGTCTTGCATGCTATTCTCTCTAGCAACTTTTCTCCTCACTGTCAAAAGTAGAAAACAGTCGGTTTTCTCCCCATACCAGACACCTTGCCTCATACACTATTACACACAAACTGTAGTACAATATATGCCATGTGGCATTACTAAGGTGCTGTCCTTCAGACAAAATACAAACCAAGGCCAGGTTTGTATGATCTGCTGATACGTCAGTTAGGAAGTTAAAGATCCTATATCATTTGCCAAAGGACAAGACATTCTCCCTGATATGCTTACCGATTTAAACTGTATCTCTCCTTTAAATAATCATAGACTCACTGTGATTTAATGGGTCAGCAAAATGATTAACACAGTCATAGACCCAGTGTAATCTTCTGGGTCACCAAAAAGAAATAGTATTTGCATTCTGATATACCCATTACCACATTATTAATGCAGCAAATTTTACATGATTATTCTTTTAGGATTTATTTCCTTACCCCTTTAGCTGTTCAAATTCTTATTTATTTTTCTTATGAGATTTAGTGTCTCTGGCACTAGTGCATACTGTATATAACAAAAATGGGCATATGGGGTTTTTGCAGTACTACCTTTGAGTCTGGA
>NC_056751.1:46421904-46469404 GCF_019279795.1 Protopterus annectens | reverse complement strand
TGCAGAAAGTATACAAACTACTAACTACAGCATGATTTTGAAGTATTTTAAGTTGATCATTATTCTGCACCAGTGTTTCTACATGCAAAAATAAAAAAACAAATATGCAAAACTTTCTGAAACTGTTTAGGGAAGCATATCTGAGCAATAAATCTTACTAGGCTGTTTTGCATGAGTAAAATACAACATGCCAAACATGCCACTAAAATTTACTGCCGTTATACTGTTTGTTTGCTTTTATAAAACTCTGAAGTCTTTCTTTTTAAATAAATTGTATGAAAATATATTTTTTTCATTTTTGGTGGTCCATGGTTTGGAGTATGCTGTTTCTTGTCAATAAGTATCCATTTATTTCACAGTCTCTATGTATGTGTGTGTGTGTGTGTGTGTGTGTGTGTGTGTGTGTGTGTGTGTGTGTGTGTGTGTATGTTTGTGTTCAGGGTTATGAACAAATTTTATCTGTATTTTTCTGTGAGCTCTAAATTACAGTTGAAACATTCTGTTTTTTGTTGTTGTTTGGGGTGCAGTTTTAATGGCATACCGTTAGCACTTGGAATGGAGGGTTGTTCTATTTATTAAGTTTTAATAACTATTTTTTTCAGATTTGCCATATATTAGATAATGGCAGCAGGTTCGGATCATAGCAAAGTCTGAAAGTCTCTTCATCCTACATTCTGTAGGCTGTTTGGCACATCTTCTAGGCGAGTAATTCTACATTTATTGCCACTGAAAAGTGCAAAACAGCTGATCTCATACTAGGATTCTGAAGACTGCCCCCAGAGATTGTATACTTTATACTTTACTTTGTAATAAACAAATGAAAATGCATACAAACATAAATGTGTAAAAGAACCAAATTGCTAATGCATTAACATATAAGAAAAATACACTGCCTATTTTACAGCTGTAATTCATCGCCACACACACACACACACGCACACACACACACACACACACACACACACACACACACACACACACACACACACACACACACACACACACACACACACATACAATATATAAATTTAGGCCAGAATAATTCTGTCCCTTGCAGCAGAGATGTATCACGATTTGTGGTATTATGTACTCATTTAAACATGGTTACCCCCTTGGACATAATCTGAAATTTCAATTTGTATACCAATCCACTGTGCAGGTAGTTTTCTCCTACATAGCTACCAGTTTTGTGTACCCTATATTCTAAATAGACAATTAAATGTCTAATATATATGCTAAAAGTACTACATTCAAAACATTTAGTTGGATAGCTAATAATATAATAAAGATAAATTACTCTGGACATAGATGTCCTCTTATATCCTGTACATTTCAGTGATGTATTTGTAGCTGAAAGGTGCCAATGTGCTATGAAAATGCTGCCCACTTGAGGGAATGGGAGCATTAAGTGGGGCCTAGAGAATTATTCAAACAAGCCCTCTTGGGTATCACTGATTACAATTGTCAGGATACCCCAAAATACTCACTCTATGGAGGTGGGGAAGCAGAAGTCTTTGAGGAGCTGATATGCATCATAGGCACCTGGAAACTGGAGTCTGGCTTATGTTTCGAAATCAAAAGCTTTTTGTTAATTTTGTTTCAGTGAGCAGTAATATATTGTATTTTCTAGTTATAGCACAATAAAAATTTAAAACCAAAACACTAAATATATATTTGTTATTTCACGATGTTCCAGCTGTAGCAGTGATGAGGAAAACAGACAGTGATCTATTTGTTAGTGGGTCTGTTAATGACATTTTTCATCATGTTGTGACAGAAGCCTGTACTGGCTTTCTGTGAAAATGCATAATGTTTTACATAGAATCTGGTGCACAACCATTTACACATTCTTTGAAGAAGTATATGCAGATATAGGAAATGGTATGTTCTGAATTAGGAAATGTACAATAATAAATGGTATGTTCTGAATTAGGAAATGTACAATAATAAATGGTATGTTCTGAATTAGGAAATGTACAATAATAAATGGTATGTTCTGAATTAGGAAATGTACAATAATAAATGGTATGTTCTGAATTAGGAAATGTACAATAATAAATGGTATGTTCTGAATTAGGAAACGTACAACTACAGACTGAAGTTTAGACACATATACTGAATTGTGATACAGGATTTAATGCAGATACACAGCTAATGGCACCCAATAGAATAAAATTGGAATGCTTTTTACACCATATATAAGGGGGGTACCTCAACTTCAGGTTTGTTGGGGGAGAACTGACCCTGCAGTCCTTTGTAATGAGCTACCTCCACATACAATTTACTCGTGGAATGACGGTATTTATTCTGAAACAAATGGTGAGGACAGGAGGCATACAATGAAACTCCACAGAGGCAAGAGATACAAGGCAGCTATTACAAGGAACATGCTTGGCTTTCTACCCCATAAGTCAGGCACATAAAGAGGAGGAACATGGAAGTCTGTTGTTTGTCATCTTAATAAAACTACTGAAAGCATAGAAAGGATTACAAACTGTTAAAACACTAGCTGTAGTTCATTTCATAGAAGGCATAGATATTAACCTGTTGTAGGGCTCCACACTGCACACCTTTCCTCTCATTCAGTAACAGAATACTCTTTGCTTGGAGGTACTTTGTGACCTCATTGTTAACAGCAATACCTCATGTTGTCTTAATTGCTCACAGCTTGATCGCATGACTCCATACTTTAGGTTTGGATTTGCTCACGACGATTGAGAAGCTGGTGAAACATCAATGTAGAATCACACCTCCTGGGAGTGGCCGGGGAGTGGTTTATCTTTAGGGAATAAATCCTAGGATAAATCCTAATATAGATAAAGTTATGTGCTTCTGAGTATGTGAAAAAACTGATATGTTTAGGTCTACAAAGACTATAGTTACAGAAAAAACAGGTATTATTGGATAAATGCATTACTTTCTTTTACCTGGCAGTAAAATATGCCATTCGTCTGCTATGACAGTAGCTGCATTTCTTCCATTCTCTACATAACTGGCTGAACTTTTTACTATTTCTCTCCATAACCCTCTCTATTTTTTGCTATTTCTCTCCATAACCCCTCAATTATTTACTATTTCTCTCCACAACCTCCTCTATTTTTTATTTCTCACCATAACCCCTCTACTATTTGCTATTTCTCTCCATAACTCCCTCCATCATTTTCTATTTTCGGTCTAATTCCACATAAAATAAGTAGTAGTACTATAAGAAACAAGAGATAAGAAGAAAATAAAACAGTGGATTATCTTCTCTGTGTATGTGAATTCTGTATCTTTTGAAGCTCAAATAGCAAGTGAACTCTAACTGCTCCTGTAATGTTCAATCCCAATGAAGCAGACAATTCAGTAGAATGCAGAATGCTATGCTTGTTTTTTCTTTTACTGTACAATTTTATCTTTTAAATAAGAGACATTCACAGAGATTATACCATGACCCCCCATTAATATTCCAAAACGTGCACGCTGATTGGCCAGCGTGCACGTTGTAAATCGACTTATACTAATGGAAAAGGTCCGGTCGCCTGGACTTTTTCCATTAGTATAAGTCTCTTTTAAAACACTGTCTCGCTATGTTAAAAGAGTTTAACATAGCGACACAGGTTTAAAAAAAGCAACGGAGATCTCCGTTGCTTTTTTTAAAGCAGTCTCGCTATGTTAAACTCCTTTAACATAGCCACACAGTAAAAAGCAACGGAGATCTTGCTTTCTCCGTTGCTTTTTAAACCTGTCTCGCTATGTTAAATGGGTTTAACATAGTGAGACAGCTTTAAAAAAAGCAACGGAGATCTCCGTTGCTTATTTTAAAGCTGTCTCGCTATGTTAAACCCATTTAACATAGCGAACAGTAAAAGCAACGGAGATCTTGCTTTCTCCGTTGCTTTTGGCCACAGCTCTGATATACTGCGTAGGCATGCACAGTACATCAGAACTGCCGCGGATACCAGACAGCTGCGGAAGGGCAGCAAAGAGGCATTATACAATGCCATTATTTAAGAAAAGTAATTATTTATTTTCTTAAATAATGTCATAGTATAATAGCAATAACCCACTTCTGGGTGTGGGTAATGTGGGATTTACCCACGGTTGTCTTTGTTTGGTCCCTCGGGCTTCGCCCTCGGGACCAAACCATGCCAACCGTGGGTAAATCCCGCATTACCCACACCCAGGCGTGGGTTATTGCTATAATAAGGATCTCTTCACCTATTTGTTACTCACAGCAAGTAGCACTGTGCTCTTAACAACATTTTATGCCAGAAATATGTTATACTATGAAGGAACACTCAAAAGCAATAAAGTCCAAGGACAGGAATCATGCTTACTTTGGCTAATCATTCATACATAAAGAATGAAAAGAACTGCAGAACATTTCTTATTGATCACTGATGTATCAGTAGGCCTTAACACCTCTTTTCAAGGGGTGATATGAGAGCACAGTTTCATTAAGTGACTTTCTCAAAGTTGCTCAGTATGTGTACATTGTTATATTATGAATGTGCAATATGTTAAAAGATTGACACACAAAAGATGAATGAAAACATGCCAAACATTCATTTGAACAGTAACATAACTGCCCAAAACAAAAAGATCACAAAGGAAAACAAATGCCTTTTGAAATGAAACCATAACCCTAAAACATCACTCAGACCAAATTTGTCTGAATAGTGGTAGTGTTTTGGAAGGGGTTTTTCTAAGGTACGATATATGGTTAGAGGCATGGACATGGGCAGGGGCAAAGTTAGGGGTAACAAATATTACTAAGGCAGAGCTGGAGTCTACATTCCCCCCTGCTGCACTTTAGTAATACTTGCTAACCCTAACCGTGCTCCTAACCCTAGCTGTATACCTTGTCTTACAAAACCCCTTTCCGTAACACTAGCACTACTTAAGACATCTCGGACACATACCACACACACACACACACACACACACACACACACACACACACACACACACACACACACACACACGCACACACACACACACACACACACACACACACACACACACACACACACACACACACACACACACACACACACACACACACACACACACACACACACGCACACGTCACTACATCTAAATGCTAAACTAAACCCCTCTCTAACCCTAACCCATAAACACTTGGACACACACTAAATCTGTCCCCTTACCTAACCCTTCCTTTAACCCTAACCCACGCAGACACACTTGCACATACACTACACTTATCCCCACTTACCTAAACCATCCAGTAACCATGACACTCACATACATTCAAAAACACACAGTCATACAAAATATACATACCTACTTAACTTAGTTGAAAATAAAATGCTAAAAAAAGGTTGCTAACTCCACAGTTCAGGTAAACTGCACTGCACTACATTCTGTCAACCAATGTACTGTTCAACAAAATGTAAAGCAACAGTGTTACATAATGTAAAATTGTGTGACTGTAAAAAGAATGCTGTAGACTATACCATTCCCAGATCACAAAGTAAATTGTATTGTACTGTAAACAAGTACGTGAGCCAGAAACTTTAAAGGGTAGGGTGCTGAAGTTCTACTCTGTGTCTCAGCAAGTAAAACTATTCTTCTGATGAGGCAGTAAATGAGCTTCCCTAATTTAAGATATGTGTTTGATCTGACCTTTGGATTAATCTTTCAGCATTCCTACATTCCTCCTATACCGATCTAACTCTTACCAGCTCCAAACACATGTCTTCAGTCTCCCCTAGCCACCCCCATCTCCAATCTCTCCTGAAACTGGAAACATCTTTTGTAGCCCATTTGGGGTACAAAAATGATTACAAAGGATTTACAGGTGAATATTTTAAATTTCCTGGACTAAATCACTTTCCAAGTTCTTGCACACCTCTGGTCCCATTCTCCATATTCTGTATTTCTGCCCAGACATCTACTTCATTCCATTCATAGTGTTCACCACTTCCAATTCATTATTCTGCTACAGTCTAGAAACCTTTGCTGTTTTTCTTCTGTCCACTCCTTTGTTAGCCCTTAAATCTATAAACCATTCCACTAACCCTGGCTGTTCATCCCTTTTGTGCTTAATCAACATTGCGTTTTTAGCTTCCATCCTTAATGTCTGATATTGCAAATATATCCCTTGTGGAACCTTATATTGCACCCTTTCCTCTTGTCAGGCTATAGCCCTGCCACCCATACAAATTTGATGACCACTCCTGTTCATAAACAACTCCATTTCCCTCCTAATGTCCTTTGCTCATCATCATTGATTCTCCCACCTGTTGGAAGAGGTGCGTGCCTTCATTCATTCCACTCGATTATTTGACTTATCTGTCTTGTATTTTTTTCGCAATTCATCTAATATTGATGGCCCCATCTTGTGTGCCTTCTTATCCCATATAACCTCCACTGAATTCAAACCCCCAAGCCCCTGAAATTTCCATTTTAACATATCTATCCATTAGACAGGTATGACAGCTTATGGCATCTCTCCCAGTTTATTAGCTGTATTGCTTTGTAATATAACTCTAGATCATTATAATGATTACAATAATTTGTAATATAACTCTGGATCATTGTACTTCCTTTTGTCAACAGCATTACCTTTACCCAGCTTACCTTTGTATTTGAACTTGCCCAGAAAAAGTCGGTCATCTGATTCCTAACTTTTCCAAGTATCTGACGATTTGAAACCATCCAAAGGTTTGCCCCAGGTATAGTATATGTGAGACAACATACTATTGTATCACTAACACACTTTGGTCTATTTCCAAATCCAAAGTCTTCTACCTCTGTAGGTTAGCCTTAATGTTTTGCAGAACTGAATCGTGTAACTTTTCCATTGAGAGCTCTAACATGAGACACAATCAAATTCCTAAACACTTCATTTCTTCCACCCATATGCCTGCGTATTTATGAAACAAATCTTGCATTTTAACTACATTTATTGCTATTGCCCTGGACTTCTCATCATTTAGTTTGTAACCTGATAGTCTCCCGTATTACTTAAAGATATCAAATAAATATATTTCTTTAGCTGGATTATTCATGGTGACAACGGCATTGTCCACATGCGGCGTGATCATAAGCTGTTGGTCCCCACACATATACCCTTCTAATCTTCCCTTCCTCACCATTTGAGCCAATGGCCCATATACAGGGCAAAAAGGAGGGGAGACAGGGGGTATTCTTGTCTCTTCTCCTCTTCATATGAAAGAGCCCTGAGAGGTCCTCCATCATATTTACCTTAACAGCTCCACAAACGTGACTAGGAAATGCACAGTTTTTAAAACAGTAAATAAAAAATCACAGTCTACTCTGTAAAATTCTTTCTCCATATCCAATGAAAGGATTGCCACTTCTTTCTCCATAAGCACCGCATCTTGAAGTATTATGCTCACTCCTCCCTATAATATTGTCAAAGGTTTGCCTAGCCCTCTACAAAACCACACTCATCTGCCTCCACCAAGTCTGAAATGGCAGGGGCTAATCTGTTAGTTATTATACACATGAACACCTTGTAATAATGATTTCATATTGTTATAGGATAGTAAGACTCCACAGTAAATGTTGCCCTTCTTTTGATCGCACCACAATTATACTGCTCCTCTGAGAATTAGAGACTCTAACTGTAAACAGTATCTTGTTGAATAATCGCACCCATACTTTCATATTTCCACCATTTCACCATTCCATGGATACCATACTTCAACAGGTAGACCTTCCTGATCCAGGGATTGTTTTTTTTTTTTTGATCTCGCATAGCCTCTTGTATCTTCTCTACTGTTATCTCAACCACAAACTTCTCTGCCTTATAATCTGTCTTTGGAAGATGCAGTTCCTCCAGCAATGCCCTTATTTCCAGCCTTTTCCTTCACTAACTTCCTCTCCTGTATGTAGTTTACATAGAGGTTCTGAAATACTTTATTTCCTGTAGTGCTTTGTAACCTCCCACACCTGATCATCCCATATCTTACATACTATACTTTTCACTTAGGTTTATAAGTATATCGTAGACTAATGATCACCAGGGCACTTCACTTAGGTTTATAGGTATATTGTAGGCTAATGACCACCAGGGCACTTTACTTACTTAATAAGTAAAACATTAGCTAATGACCACCAGGGCACTTTACTTAGTTAATAGGTATATCGTAGGCTAATGACCACAAGAGCACTTCACTTAGGTTTATAGGTATATCGTAGGCTAATGACCACCAGGACACTTCACTTAGTTAATGGGTAAAACATAGGTTAATGACCACCAGGGCACTTCACTTAGGTTTATAGGTATATCGTAGGTTAATGACCACCAGGGCACTTTACTTAGTTAATAGGTATATCGTAGGCCAGTGACCACCAGGACACTTCACTTAGTTAACAGGTATATTGTAGGTCAATGACCATCAGGACACTTCACTTAGTTAATAGGTATATCATAGGCTAATGACCATTAGGACACTTCACTTAGTTAATAGGTATATCGTAGGCTAATGACCACCAGGACACTTAACTTTGGTTTATCATAGGCTAATGACCACTAGGGCACTTTACTTAGTTAATAGGTATATCATAGGTCAATGACCACCAGGACACTTCAATTAGTTAATAGGTAAAACATAGGCTAATGACCACCAGGGCACTTTACTTAGTTAATAGGTATATCGTAGGCCAATGACCATCAGAACACTTCACTTATTTAATAGGTATATCGTAGGTTAATGACCACCAGGGTACTTTACTTAGGTTTATAGGTATATCTTAGGCTAATGACCACCAGGACACTTCACTTAGTTAATAGGTATATCGTAGGCTAATGACCACCAGGATACTTCACTTAGGTTTATAGGTATATTGTAGGCTAATGATCACCAGGGCACTTCACTTAGTTAATAGGTATATCATAGGCTAATGACCACCAGGACACTTCACGTAGGTTTATAGGTATATTGTAGGCTAATGACCACCAGGGCACTTCACTTAGGTTTATAAGTATATCGTAGGCTAATGACCACCAGGGCACTTTACTTAGTCAATAGGTATATCGTAGGCCAATGACCACCAGGACAGTTCACTTAGTTAATAGGTATATTGTAGCTAATGACCACCAGGACACTTCACTTAGGTTTATAGGTATATCGTAGGCTAATGACCACCAGGACACTTCACTTAGTTAATAGGTATATCGTAGCTAATGACCACCAGGGTACTTCACTTAGGATTATAGGTATATCATAGGCTAATAACCACCAGGACACCTCACTTAGGTTTATAGGTATATCGTAGGTTAACGAACACCAGGGCACTTTACTTAGTTACTAGGTATATCGTAGGCTAATGACCACCAGGGCACTTCACTTAGGTTTATAGGTATATCGTAGGCTAATGACCACCAGGGCACTTTACTTAGTTAATAGGTATATCGTAGGCTAATGACCACCAGGACACTTCACTTAGGTTTATAGGCATATCGTAGGCTAATGACCAGCAGGCCACTTCACTTAGGTTTATAGGTATATCATAGGCTAATGACCACCAGGGCACTTAACTTAGTTAATAGGTATAACGTAGGCTAATGACCACCAGGGCACTTCACTTAGTTAATAGGTATATCGTAGGCTAATGACCACCAGGACACTTCACTTAGTTAATAGGTATATAGTAGGCTGACCACTAGGGCACTTCACATAGGTTTATAGGTATATTGTAGGCTAATGACCACCAGGGCACTTCACTTAGGCTTATGGGTATATCGTAGGCTAATGACCAGCAGCGCAATTCACTTAGTTAATAGGTATATTGTAGGCTAATGACCACCAGGGCACTTCACTTAGGCTTATAGGTATATTGTAGGCTAATGACAACCACAACACTCCACTTAGTTAATAGGTATATCGTAGACTAATGACCACCAGGACACTTCACTTAGGTTTATAGGTACATCGTAGGCTAATGACCACCAGGACACTTCACTTAGGTTTGTAGGTATATCATAGGCTAATGACCACCAGAGCACTTCACTTAGTTAATAGGTATATCATAGGCTAATGACGACTGGGCACTTCACTTAGGTTTATAGGTATATCGTAGGCCAATGACCACCAGGACACTTTACTTAGTTAATAGGTATGTCGTAGGCTAATGACCACCAGGGCACTTCACTTAGTTAATAGGTATATCATAGGCTAATGACCACCAGGACACTTAACTTTGGTTTATCGTAGGCTAATGACCACTAGGGCACTTTACTTAGTTAATAGGTATATCATAGGTCAATGACCACCAGGACACTTCAATTAGTTAATAGGTAAAACGTAGGCTAATGACCACCAGGGCACTTTACTTAGTTAATAGGTATATCGTAGGTCAATGACCATCAGAACACTTCACTTATTTAATAGGTATATCGTAGGTTAATGACCACCAGGGTACTTTACTTAGGTTTATAGGTATATCGTAGGTTAATGACCACCAGGGCACTTTACTTAGTTAATAGGTATATCGTAGGCCAGTGGCCACCAGGACACTTCACTTAGTTAACAGGTATATTGTAGGTCAATGACCATCAGGACACTTCACTTAGTTAATAGGTATATCATAGGCTAATGACCATCAGGACACTTCACTTAGTTAATAGGTATATCGTAGGCTAATGACCACCAGGACACTTAACTTTGGTTTATCGTAGGCTAATGACCACTAGGGCACTTTACTTAGTTAATAGGTATATCATAGGTCAATGACCACCAGGACACTTCAATTAGTTAATAGGTAAAACGTAGGCTAATGACCACCAGGGCACTTTACTTAGTTAATAGGTATATCGTAGGTCAATGACCATCAGAACACTTCACTTATTTAATAGGTATATCATAGGTTAATGACCACCAGGGTACTTTACTTAGGTTTATAGGTATATCTTAGGCTAATGACCACCAGGACACTTCACTTAGTTAATAGGTATATCGTAGGCTAATGACCACCAGGATACTTCACTTAGGTTTATAGGTATATTGTAGGCTAATGATCACCAGGGCACTTCACTTAGTTAATAGGTATATCATAGGCTAATGACCACCAGGACACTTCACTTAGTTAATAGGTATATCGTAGCTAATGACCACCAGGGTACTTCACTTAGGATTATAGGTATATCATAGGCTAATAACCACCAGGACACCTCACTTAGGTTTATAGGTATATCGTAGGTTAACGAACACCAGGGCACTTTAATTAGTTACTAGGTATATCGTAGGCTAATGACCACCAGGGCACTTCACTTAGGTTTATAGGTATATCGTAGGCTAATGACCACCACGGCACTTTACTTAGTTAATAGGTATATCGTAGGCTAATGACCACCAGGACACTTCACTTAGGTTTATAGGCATATCGTAGGCTAATGACCAGCAGGCCACTTCACTTAGGTTTATAGGTATATCATAGGCTAATGACCACCAGGGCACTTAACTTAGTTAATAGGTATAACGTAGGCTAATGACCACCAGGGCACTTCACTTAGTTAATAGGTATATCGTAGGCTAATGACCACCAGGGCACTTCACTTAGTTAATAGGTATATAGTAGGCTGACCACTAGGGCACTTCACATAGGTTTATAGGTATATTGTAGGCTAATGACCAACAGGGCACTTCACTTAGGCTTATGGGTATATCGTAGGCTAATGACCAGCAGCGCAATTCACTTAGTTAATAGGTATATTGTAGGCTAATGACCACCAGGGCACTTCACTTAGGCTTATAGGTATATTGTAGGCTAATGACAACCACAACACTCCACTTAGTTAATAGGTATATCGTAGACTAATGACCACCAGGACACTTCACTTAGGTTTATAGGTACATCGTAGGCTAATGACCACCAGGACACTTCACTTAGGTTTGTAGGTATATCATAGGCTAATGACCACCAGAGCACTTCACTTAGTTAATAGGTATATCATAGGCTAATGACGACCGGGCACTTCACTTAGGTTTATAGGTATATCGTAGGCCAATGACCACCAGGACACTTCACTTAGTTAATAGGTATGTCGTAGGCTAATGACCACCAGGGCACTTCACTTAGTTAATAGGTATATCATAGGCTAATGACCACCAGGACACTTAACTTTGGTTTATCGTAGGCTAATGACCACTAGGGCACTTTACTTAGTTAATAGGTATATCATAGGTCAATGACCACCAGGACACTTCAATTAGTTAATAGGTAAAACGTAGGCTAATGACCACCAGGGCACTTTACTTAGTTAATAGGTATATCGTAGGTCAATGACCATCAGAACACTTCACTTATTTAATAGGTATATCGTAGGTTAATGACCACCAGGGTACTTTACTTAGGTTTATAGGTATATCTTAGGCTAATGACCACCAGGACACTTCACTTAGGTTTGTAGGTATATCATAGGCTAATGACCACCAGAGCACTTCACTTAGTTAATAGGTATATCATAGGCTAATGACGACCGGGCACTTCAATTAGGTTTATAGGTATATCGTAGGCCAATGACCACCAGGACACTTCACTTAGTTAATAGGTATGTCGTAGGCTAATGACCACCAGGGCACTTCACTTAGTTAATAGGTATATCATAGGCTAATGACCACCAGGACACTTAACTTTGGTTTATCGTAGGCTAATGACCACTAGGGCACTTTACTTAGTTAATAGGTATATCATAGGTCAATGACCACCAGGACACTTCAATTAGTTAATAGGTAAAACGTAGGCTAATGACCACCAGGGCACTTTACTTAGTTAATAGGTATATCGTAGGTCAATGACCATCAGAACACTTCACTTATTTAATAGGTATATCGTAGGTTAATGACCACCAGGGTACTTTACTTAGGTTTATACGTATATCTTAGGCTAATGACCACCAGGACACTTCACTTAGTTAATAGGTATATCGTAGGCTAATGAACACCAGGATACTTCACTTAGGTTTATAGGTATATTGTAGGCTAATGACCACCAGGGCACTTCACTTAGTTAATAGGTATATCATAGGCTAATGACCACCAGGACACTTCACGTAGGTTTATAGGTATATTGTAGGCTAATGACCACCAGGGCACTTCACTTAGGTTTATAAGTATATCGTAGGCTAATGACCACCAGGGCACTTTACTTAGTCAATAGGTATATCGTAGGCCAATGACCACCAGGACACTTCACTTAGTTAATAGGTATATTGTAGCTAATGACCACCAGGACACTTCACTTAGGTTTATAGGTATATCGTAGGCTAATGACCACCAGGACACTTCACTTAGTTAATAGGTATATCGTAGCTAATGACCACCAGGGTACTTCACTTAGGATTATAGGTATATCGTAGGCTAATAACCACCAGGACACCTCACTTAGGTTTATAGGTATATCGTAGGTTAATGAACACCAGGGCACTTTACTTAGTTAATAGGTATATCGTAGGCTAATGACCACCAGGGCACTTCACTTAGGTTTATAGGTATATCGTAGGCTAATGACCACCAGGGCACTTTACTTAGTTAATAGGTATATCGTAGGCTAATGACCACCAGGACACTTCACTTAGGTTTATAGGCATATCGTAGGCTAATGATCAGCAGGCCACTTCACTTAGGTTTATAGGTATATCATAGGCTAATGACCACCAGGGCACTTAACTTAGTTAATAGGTATAACGTAGGCTAATGACCACAAGGGCACTTCACTTAGTTAATAGGTATATCGTAGGCTAATGACCACCAGGGCACTTCACTTAGTTAATAGGTATATAGTAGGCTGACCACTAGGGCACTTCACATAGGTTTATAGGTATATTGTAGGCTAATGACCACCAGGGCACTTCACTTAGGCTTATGGGTATATTGTAGGCTAATGACCAGCAGCGCAATTCACTTAGTTAATAGGTATATTGTAGGCTAATGACCACCAGGGCACTTCACTTAGGCTTATAGGTATATTGTAGGCTAATGACAACCACAACACTCCACTTAGTTAATAGGTATATCGTAGACTAATGACCACCAGGACACTTCACTTAGGTTTATAGGTACATCGTAGGCTAATGACCACCAGGACACTTCACTTAGGTTTGTAGGTATATCATAGGCTAATGACCACCAGAGCACTTCACTTAGTTAATAGGTATATCATAGGCTAATGACGACCGGGCACTTCACTTAGGTTTATAGGTATATCGTAGGCCAATGACCACCAGGACACTTCACTTAGTTAATAGGTATGTCGTAGGCTAATGACCACCAGGGCACTTCACTTAGTTAATAGGTATATCATAGGCTAATGACCACCAGGACACTTCATGTAGGTTTATAGGTATATCGTAGGCTAATGACCACCAGGCACTTCACTTAGGTTTATAAGTTTATCATAGGCTAATGACCACCAGGGTACTTCACTTAGGTTTATAGGTATATCATAGGCTAATAACCACCAGGACACCTCACTTGGGTTTATAGGTATATTGTAGGTTAATGAACACCAGAGCACTTTACTTAGTTAATAGGTATATCGTACGCTAATGACCACCAGGGCACTTCACTTAGGTTTATAGGTATATCATATGCTAATGACCACCAGGGCACTTTACTTAGTTAATAGGTATATCGTAGGCTAATGACCACCAGGACACTTCACTTAGTTAATAAGTATATCGTAGGCTAATGACCACCAGGACACTTCACTTAGTTAATAGGTATATCGTAGGTTAATGACCACCCGGGCACTTTGCTTAGTTAGCAGGTATATCTTAGGCTAATAACCATCAGGACACTTCACTTAGGTTTATAGGTATATCATAGGCTAATGACCACCAGGGCACTTAACTTAGTTAATAGGTATAACGTAGGCTAATTACCACCAGGGCACTTCACTTAGTTAATAGGGATATCGTAGGCTAATGACCACCAGGGCACTTCACTTAGTTAATAGGTATATAGTAGGCTGACCACTAGGGCACTTCACTTAGGTTTATAGGTATATTGTAGGCTAATGACCACCAGGGCACTTCACTTAGGCTTATGGGTATATTGTAGGCTAATGACCAGCAGCGCAATTCACTTAGTTAATAGGTTTATCGTAGGCTAATGACCACCAGGACCCTTCACTTAGGCTTATAGTTATATCGTAGGCTAATGACAACCACGACACTCCACTTAGTTAATAGGTATATCGTAGGCTAATGACCACCAGGACACTTCACTTAGGTTTATAGGTATATCGTAGGCTAATGGCCACCAGGGCACTTCACTTAGTTAATAGATATATCGTAGGCTAATGACCACCAGGGCACTTCACTTAGTTAATAGGTATATCGTAGGCTAATGACCACCAGGACACTTCACTTAGGTTTATAGGTATATTGTAGGCTAATGACCAGCAGGCCACTTCACTTAGGTTTATAGGTATATCATAGGCTAATGACCACCAGGGCACTTAATGTAGTTAATAGGTATAATGTAGGCTAATGACCACCAGGGCACTTCACTTAGTTAATAGGTATATCGTAGGCTAATGACCACCAGGGCACTTCACTTAGTTAATAGGTATATAGTAGGCTGACCACTAGGGCACTTCACATAGGTTTATAGGTATATTGTAGGCTAATGATCACCAGGGCACTTCACTTAGGCTTATGGGTATATCGTAGGCTAATGACCAGCAGCGCAATTCACTTAGTTAATAGGTATATTGTAGGCTAATGACCACCAGGGCACTTCACTTAGGCTTATAGGTATGTCGTAGGCTAATGACAACCACGACACTCCACTTAGTTAATAGGTATATCGTAGACTAATGACCACCAGGACACTTCACTTAGGTTTATAGGTATATTGTAGGCTAATGACTACCAGGACACTTCACTTAGGTTTGTAGGTATATCATAGGCTAATGACCACCAGGGCACTTCACTTAGTTAATAGGTATATCATAGGCTAATGACGACCGGGCACTTCACTTAGGTTTATAGGTATATCATAGGCCAATGACCACCAGGACACTTCACTTAGTTAATAGGTATGTCGTAGGCTAATGACCACCAGGGCACTTCACTTAGTTAATAGGTATATCATAGGCTAATGACCACCAGGACACTTCACGTAGGTTTATAGGTATATCGTAGGCTAATGACCACCAGGGCACTTCACTTAGGTTTATAAGTATATCGTAGGCTAATGACCACCAGGGCACTTTACTTAGTCAATAGGTATATCGTAGGCGAATGACCACCAGGACACTTCACTTAGTTAATAGGTATATTGTAGCTAATGACCACCAGGGTACTTCACTTAGGTTTATAGGTATATCGTAGGCTAATGATCACCAGGACACTTCACTAGTTAATAGGTATATCATAGCTAATGACCACCAGGGTACTTCACTTCGGTTTATAGGTATATCATAGGCTAATAACCACCAGGACACCTCACTTGGGTTTATAGGTATATCGTAGGTTAATGAACACCAGAGCACTTTACTTAGTTAATAGGTATATCGTACGCTAATGACCACCAAGGCACTTCACTTAGGTTTATAGGTATATCGTATGCTAATGACCACCAGGGCACTTTACTTATTTAATAGGTATATCATAGGCTAATGACCACCAGGACACTTCACTTAGGTTTATAGGTATATCGTAGGCTAATGACCAGCAGGACACTTCACTTAGTTAATAAGTATATCGTAGGCTAATGACCACCAGGACACTTCACTTAGTTAATAGGTATATCGTAGGCTAATGACCACCAGGGCACTTTGCTTAGTTAATAGGTATATCGTAGGCTAATAACCATCAGGACACTTCACTTAGGTTTATAGGTATATCATAGGCTAATGACCACCAGGGCACTTAACTTAGTTATTAAGTATAACGTAGGCTAATGACCACCAGGGCACTTCACTTAGTTAATAGGGATATCGTAGGCTAATGACCACCAGGGCACTTCACTTAGTTAATAGGTATATAGTAGGCTGACCACTAGGGCACTTCACTTAGGTTTATAGGTATATTGTAGGCTAATGACCACCAGGGCACTTCACTTAGGATTATGGGTATATTGTAGGCTAATGACCAGCAGCGCAATTCACTTAGTTAATAGGTATATCGTAGGCTAATGACAACCACGACACTCCACTTAGTTAATAGGTATATCGTAGGCTAATGACCACCAGGACACTTCACTTAGGCTTATAGGTATATCGTAGGCTAATGACAACCACGACACTCCACTTAGTTAATAGGTATATCGTAGGCTAATGACCACCAGGGCACTTCACTTAGTTAATAGGTATATCATAGGCTAATGACCACCAGGGCACTTCACTTAGGTTTATAGGTATATCATAGGCCAATGACCACTAGGACACTTTACTTAGTTAATAAGTATATCATAGGCTAATGACCACCAGGACACTTCACTTACTTAATAGGTATATCGTAGGCCAATGACCACCAGGGCACTTGCTGTTTTCACCAGCTGTATGCGGTGCTCTGATTGCTCTTGAGGGACTTGGTTGATATACTCCCTCAGTGCTACTCTTTGGATCACTCTCTTTTCATCTTGCAGCCATTGCGTTCTACTGTTTGACTCCTTCAATCTTACCTTTTCTTCCTCTGTCCTAGTTCCTTCCCTTCTCTCTATTGCTTGCATTTCTTGTAGTACCTCAGATCTGTTACACCTAAGCTTCCACTTCCTACTCCTAACACCTTACTGCACTGCCATCTTCATTTTCTTCTTCACTTTTCAGTTCCTTCCAGGCCAACACCACAGCCTCACTTATTCTCTCTGACTCTGCTCCCACAGTATGTTGTATTTTCTTCACACATTCACCACATTCCATCAGATAACTTGGAAATCACCAGTCTGTCTCACATGCCCCTGTCATGTCTCCCATTCAGCTTGATGTGTGTTGCCTAAAAAAATAAGTACTGGGCCTGCCCTCATCTTCCCTAACACTCCCTTTGTGCTCCTACAGTGTATGAATTTGGTGTATTCTAGACTACCTGTTCCATGTTTTACTTTTGGTTTTTCCTGGTTAGGGGTCGCCATAGCGGAACTCCTGCCTGCTAATGATTGGCAGTACATTTATATGGTGCCAAGGTGCCAGCCCAATGCCCAACCTTCAACAAAGGCACGCCCATTAATGCATGTCTTTCTAATGCCACTCGACCGTGGGGAGGACATGCAGAATCCACACAGAAGGCGCTACAGCTGAGAATTGAATGGGAGAACAGCTTGCTGTGAGGCGATAATGTTTCTAGCCTGCCTTGCCAGTCTTAACACTCTGGGTGCCCAACCTATTTCATGTCATTGAAATATCATGTTCCAATCTCCTGACAGAATTAAATAACCTACTTGAAATGCAATTATTTGGGAAAGTAAGTTCCTTATCAAAATAAACTTTGCTCTTGGTGCCAAGTAAATGGAAGGCACTGTGATTTTGTGACCTAGACGTGTCCCTTTACATCCTGCTAAACAACTTTCTTGATCTTCAAATACTCCTTTTACCCCTACAGGCAATCTTCTGACCATCAACACTATGACTGCCCTCCTTCTTGCCCTTTTATCTAGACTGAGTTACTAGTTCATACCTTCAATGCATCATATTGTAACTGTGTTTAACTGGAACTTAGCATACTGCAATGTAAGCAAATGGATCTTTTCTCCCCAGGCCTGCACTAAAAAATGGTATTACCCAGTCAGATTTTCCCAGTAACCAAAGATAAATAAATAAATCAACACATTTCCTTTCCAGCCTATAGTGCTCTTGCTGATTTAGATGTGTTTCTTGTAGGGTTCCTATTATAACCTCGAACTTTTAAAGGTTCGAATGTCACATGGTCGACACCATATGATTGAACTTTTACAAGTTTGAAGGTTAAAATGAATGGCTCCAGACAGTGCAGAATGGGAAGATTTCCCTCTTCTGCACTGAAGTGCAATCTCGGAGTTGGTATATTTAAGTAGCGCAGGTGTGGGGGGGTGCAGGGGGGCTTGCCCCCCTGCTCAGAGAGTTTAGGTAAGTTTTTCTTTTTTTTTTCTTTTTTATTATATATTCGATGTTTCAGACTTTGCTGATATGGTGTCGATCATATGAGGCTCGAAGTTGTGAAACTTCGAGTATATAATTTAGAGCCTTTCTTGCAGGATCAACCACTGTACCCTCTCCTTCTGTACAGCCTGGAAGGATACAGTCTCACTTCACTTGTTTACGTCCAATGTCAGTGCTGTTATTTCTATCATATGAAGCTAAGTTTTGCTGTCTTTAGGACATTTTCTTTAAATAAACTTGACTCTGGCTTCCCTCCCCTTACTCTTTAAACTGCTGGTCTTTATGTTTTCCCTTTAACACTCTCCTTCACACACCTTTCAAGTACCTCTTTACCACGTTTGCTACCCTCTGACCTACCTTACTCTCTCTTGGTGAATCATATCTACCAGTAACAGACTGTCAACTAGGCATTATGAAACATATATAAACACATATATACACAAGCTTTCAAGGTCGTGGCAATTGTCCCATTAATACTCAGATTGTCTGCCTCTTTTCTCCCATTAGAGACAGGTGTTCAGCCACTGCACAGAGACAAGCCAAGATCTATGGCTTCCTACAATTACCAAATTAGGGTAGTTTCCTTAACTTCTGTTGTGACGACTGTCCCTTACTTAATGCTGTTGTCTAACTTACAGTTTGTTAGCTAGCTTTTATGTCAAAAATGTATTCTGCAAAAAAAGTGACAAGTGACAACCTGCTAAATATCAAACAGAGACATAAAAATGTAAATTACTGGTGAAGATTCTAATACAGCTTAACATTTTTACCAGCTATGAAATACTGGCACTGCAAACATCTTTTAATTAACACGTATGCCGAGTAAGCTGTCATACCTAGTTCTGAGTGAATCACAAGGATCTTGTAGTGTAAAGGCAGTAGGAAATAAAATATTAGATATTCTCATCAAAAAGCTATTTCAGACACACATATAAGCAGACAGATGCATATGTACACATGCATGCGCACATAGACGCACACACACACACACACACGCACACACGCACACACACACACACACACACACACACACACACACACACACACACACACACACACACACACATACACATGTGCGCGTGCGTGCACACACTACACACATTTTGAATAAATGCATTAGTGGCAAACATTAGGCCTAACAAACAAAGCAGGCAAAACACGTAAAGAAAAAAACACCAGTAAATCATTTGCCACTGGAGTCTAAGCAAATCAATATGCTCTTTCCCTTTGAGTTAGTAAACCTAATTACCAGCTTATGCTACTATCCCAAAGATGCAGAGCTCCAAGAGTTTTGCTGGAAGGTCAAGGCATTTACAAGGAAATCATTTCTATAAAATTGCATTACTTAACAATAAAATAAATTCTGCTTTCCTGTAACATCATGCAATCAACAGGAAAACAGATCCTAGTGTTAAACAGAAAATGTTAGATCAATATGGGAGATCTTCTGGCATCTGAAGAGCAAACTACAGCTTCATGTGAATTTCATCAGTTTAGGTTAGAGAAAAATATGTAAGTAATGGCATTAGATATATAACAGTCCATGCTATCAAGCCCAGACAGACATAAACAATTCTGTTTACAGTTTGCTCACACTTCCAAACCTGACTACAATTTGGTGTGCGCGCGCGCGCACACACACACACACACACACACACACACACACACACACACACACACACACACACACACACACACACACACACACACAGATGCACACATATATATTCATTATTTATACATACACTTTGCCTAATGACTTCCACTTAGGGACAGTATAATACTATTAGTGTCAGTGGCAGGAAAGCAAATGCTCTGTTTCTTCCTTAGCTGCTTCACCTGCTTTACTGTGTAGTCCTTAGTACATTTGCTTGCTTCCTTGTACTAATGCACTGTACTTGTATAATCCTTTTCTGAAGATTTTGACAAATAAACACTTTTTCATTTCCTGTTTTGTCTGATAAATCTTATTTTATTCTAATTCACAGACAACAGTAAAAGGGTGAATATTTGGATTGTCTAAGCAAAGCAAACGTGCAGTGCATAGCATAGTATTCATGTGAAGTAACTCAGAATATACTGGTCATAACTGTATTCTAATGCAAATGCAAAATTCTATAGTTACTCCCACCACTGACATCTTTATAGACTAAACATAACCCAAAATAATTTGCAAATTGCTAGACAGTTTCAAAGGCCAACTTCCTTTTCCACATTACTGACCATTTTTTTCATCTCAGAAATGCAATGCTATATTAGCAGCTCATTTGTCGTATTTTATTGGTATAATAAATAACGTGAATAAAGACCTGTTACATTTTATTTTTTATATGTACAGATTTCAAGCTGCATATAATTTCCTTATACAGTCTTTGCAGTAACCCTTCCCTCACTGCTCTCCATGTGAAAACCGGTAGTGACTGAGCTGCCTAGGTCTACTTTACTGAGAGAATTTCTAGGTCTTTTATTTTCTGCCAAGTGAATCAGTCAGAAATAAAGGAGATACTTTCATTTAAACCCCCTTTTTTATTATCTTATGTATACAAAATTGCTCTCAGTAATGTGATAGTTCTTTATTGCACTGGTCATGCAGAGGCACTGTTTTATATGTGCACATTGAATGTCTTTTGGGCAATTAACTTTCAAGACTTGTTATGTATATATCTGATACAGTCTATCAGTTAATCAGCTGTCACGTGATCAATAATCTGCACTTGGTTAATGAAAACAAATGAGAAGTATACGTTTCAGGAAAAAGGTGCCTTTCATTAACACACAGGAAGCTTATTTCGTATACATACCATCTTACATTCATGGAAAACGGCATATTTTCACACTCTGATATAATACAAGTAACATGTGTGTGTGTGTGTGTGTGTGTGTGTGTGTGTGTGTGTGTGTGTGTGTGTGTGTGTGTATTTATGTATGTATATGCATCAATATGTATTATTAATTATTATTAATTATTAATTATTATTAATATGTATTGGAGATATATGAAAGACTTTAACATTTTGTTTTATTGACTTTTTTGTAAATAACACCTTTAAACTCTCATGTTACAATTGTGAATCCAAGCACTATAATGCAAGTGTATATTACCTCATGCATACTGTATTGTTTGTAAACATGTTTATAGTGTATATAATACTTTGTGGCGCTTTTCTCCCTGGGCCTCTGCTAAAAAAGGGCGCAAGCTCAATCAGACATTCCCAGTCAACAAATGTCAAATAAATATATATATATATATATATATATATATATATATATATATATATATATATATATATATATATATATATATATATATATATATATATGTATATGGATCTACTTCAGTGATCGAACTTTTACAAGTTCGAACCACATATGGTCGAGACCCATATATATATATATATATATATATATATATATATATATATATATATATATATATATATATATATATATATATATATATATATATATATATATATATATATATATATATATATATATATATATATATATATATATATATATATATATATATATATATATATATATATATATATATATATATATATAGATATATATACATACATATATATATATATATATATATATATATATACACACACACACATATATATATATATATATATATATATATACATATATAAATATATATATATATATATATATATATTATATATATATATATATATATATATATATATATATATATATATATGCATGTGTACGTGTGTGTGTGTGTGTGTGTGTGCATGTGCACGCACATTAGTAATGAATGAAAACACCCATAGTCGACTGGCTGGCATAATGTTAACTTCAAAACACAGAAAATGCCGACATCAGCATACCAGTATGTATGTGCCATGAAACAACCTAGACACATGCAAACTTTTAATTCTCAGAAATGTATAACTTTTTTTTTTTTGCAGGGGTAAGCCCACTCACCCCCTCCCTGTATCCCCTTACAACCTTCTAATTTTATATACCAACATTGAGATTGCACAAATGTAGACTGATGGTAAATTTGCCAACCCCTGGATTTGTGCAATTAAGCACACCTGCCTAGTCGACCATATGCATACAACTTGTCAGCTGTTGATGTAACACACAATCAATCTTTCCAATAGCACTCATATCTATATATCTATATTATTTATATATACATATAGATATAGATATATAGCTAGACATAGATAGACAGATATAGATATAAACATAGCGACTAAACTGGCTTCCCTACTCTTCCATCTGAATCCCTTAGATACTAGAAGACTAAGGCAAGGAAATTTTCCATTTTCCCTGTTACTGCTTAATCTCAGACAAATATGTGTGTGTGTGTGTGTGTGTGTGTGTGTGTGTGTGTGTGTGTGTGTGTGTGTGTGTGTGTGTGTGTGTGTAATTTCAGGGGTTATGTCCCTACATGGTAGATGGAGGGAAGCTTGCCCCACCCTCTTCAAAATCAGTGGTTTGGTGTTTTTTCTTTAAAGCCAATGATTTCTCTGCTCATTACTTGTATAGAAACTGACTTTTCAGATATAAGGTGTCATCACATGCTCATACATAGATGGAGGGAACTGTATATAAATATATATATCAAAGTCAAAGTCAAAGTAAACTTTATTGTCATTCAGATCAACAAATGTAATGTATCGCTGCATGAGATTTCTTTACTTCAGGCTCGTGTGCATTGAAAACAGTTTTCACAACAGGGCGAAGGAAGCATATAATGGAAGAAATACTAGACAGTACAGATATAAATACACACATAGATAACTTACCCACCACCATTTTAAGATAGGATAGCAGCACAGCATAACTCACCATTCCAGTACTTGTGCAAGTAGCAATTTAGTTCAGATTGCATAACTTAGATAAATATAATAATGTAATTCTATGACAGTAAAGACAATCATATTGCATTTATGATGTTTTCATGAACTGAGAGAGTGTTGACATTGTTAAGGTTAGTTGTCTGATCACTTGTGGAAATAAACTACTCCTGAATCTTCATGTTCTACACCTGATGCTTCTGTATTGTTTCCCTGAAGACAAGCGGTGGAACAGTCCATGTGCTGGATGATACTTGTTCCTTATCAGCTTCATGACCCTGCCATAGCATCTCCAAGAGTACAGGTCCTGTAAGGACTGGAGGTTTGATCCTGTGATTTTCCTGGCCTGCTTTACAGCCTTCTGTAATGCCTTGCGATCTGCATAGGAGCAGTTTCCGTACCAGACAGGGATGTTGTTAGTCCGTATGCTGCTATATTGCAGAAATCAGACTCCCACCTATTTCATTTATTTGTTTTGACAACATTTTTACAGTTTTTTAATGATTTCTCACTGATTTCATTGGAGAACAGTAATTGTTATTTAAGTTAGTTCAATATTCAATAAGGCTTTATGTAATTTCTGTGGGTTCTTCTAAATGGGCTATGAGACGACAGGATTTCAACGCCAGTTTTGATTTTTTTACCTTTTTATCATGCCTGGAAAGTTTGTGGCACTGTTGCAGCATTATGAGAGAAAGGGAATTCTTACATCTAGGGGTAGCAGATGAGCTGAAAAGACTATAGCCCTGAGCAAGGAACAAATGAGCCAATGGGCTCTTACCTTTCTCATTCAGAAAACAGATCTAAGTGCCAACATAATCAACAGCTAGAGAAAGTTTCTTTCCCCAGATGCTTTTTGCCCCCATGCCTACCAACAATCAAGTCTCCCAAATGAACTTTGTTCATTCCCCTGCACTAGGTACCCACCAGTACAGTGGAAAAGCCATCCAGAAGAGCCAACTCCAACACAGCCATGAGTATTGTTTTTGCCCTCCCTGTCATCTTAGCAATAAGGTTGTATGAGCTAGGTCTTGACCCATTTCCTGAGTGGGGTGATGAGTGATCAGTATACTGTTGGAACCAATGCTTCTTTGTTCATAGTTTGTTCTGGGACCTTAGTCTTGTATTTTGATTAGCGGTTGTGGGAAAATGTTGTTCCTGCATTATTCTGCACTTTTATTTCCACAAGTAGAATTACTTGTAAAAGCTATTTGTATTTCAGACCCTGGTGGGCCATAATCTTGTACTTTAATTCATGGTTGTGGCTGGACTGTGTACATGTACAGATTTGAAACTTAATCATTTATTACTGAATTTATTTCCATAAACAGTGTTATTGGTAAATGTATGCACACTCTGGTGCCTTAAACTGTAGTACAATAGTGAAAGAACTGGCTGCTTCAGTTTGTGTTTCAGTGCTTTTATGTTATACTTATCATTTACTTACTTAAAGTTGCATTCTGTGTCTGCCCTATTCACCACAAACACATTAAGCTTAAGTTTCTGAAAGAGCTCTAATACTGCCTTTATTTCATTGGATGCCACCTGCTTATTCATTGAAAAATTTTCCTAACTCTCCGACCTTTTGCTGTGATGCTTTTATAAGGCTGCATCTCTGGCATGGTAATCTGATTTCCAAAGTCCCTCCCTCCCCTCCCCTCTTTCATTGCTACTGTCTGTTGTATAAGCTAATTAATGTAGTTTTCCACCCATTGTTTTCCATACATTCATGATACTGAGTGCCCACCAAGCAAAACAGTGCTGCCCTTGAGTAAACCTCCTTTACTACATATTGTCTTCTGCTCACTTTCTTACAGTTCAGAAAAGCTTGAAGTTCTAGTCTGCATTTCAGACGTGTTTCACTTCTATCCAGTGCCATCCAAGCAAAGTTAAGTACCTTTGATTGTTAAATCATACTTGCTTAAGTTATCTTGATTGATTGCTACTTTTCCTGCTTTTATCTGTGAATTTCATTGATTTTTTTTTTGTAAAAAAATTGCTATCCCTCTGTCTACAAATTGCCTTCAGAAAGGAATTTCCAGATAGTTGTTTAATTGGTTTGTGGTATCATTGTACTTGCTCATAGGTTCATAGGTAGGTACTAGGCTATCTGCCCGAAGGCATTTATAAGCCTAGCCAGAATGTGTTGGCTTTCGCCACCCCCTTAGATTAGTTCCCTATGCCTCTGTCCAGCAGAGCCACTGAAGTGATCCCCAAGGTAAACTTTCTGTTTCCCATCCATTCGTCAAGGTTTCTTTTGAAGAGTGTTAGCAAGGGGCTCTGCCTAATGTAGATTGGAATCTTGTTCCAAAGCATGGGAAATCTCTGGGACAGGAATCTATCCCTCCAGCACGTCCTATTTATTGTTGTGGTGAGGTTTAGATCCCTAGAGCGTGTGGCTCGAAGGGATAAGGTTTTCTTTAGGTGGAGCATATCCATCAATTCTGGGTTGGACATGGCCTTTTATGTCAGGCAGAGATCACCTCTGAGTAGGCGGTATGCAACCGATTACAGCTAGAGTTTCTTCAGTCGAGCTGCATAGGGCATCTGTTTGAGACCAGTGATCCTCTTGGTGAGGTACTTCTGTGGTCTTTCCAGCTGTTGCAGGTGTCTTGTAAGGTACATCCCAAATGGGGCGTTGTACTCTAAGATGGGTCTGATGAGTGATGAGTAGAGGGGCACAATGACCTCTTTTGATCTGGATGCGAACCCTTTTGTGATTAGGTGGGCCACGTAGAAGAATTTTCTAATCACTTTGGCAATGTGATTATCAAAGGTGAGATTACTATCTACTTAGGTCCCCAGATCCCTTATTACGTCTTCTGTATTTAAGGGACTACCATCTATGTGGTAGTTTGTGGGTACTTTGTTTTTTCCAAAGGGGATGACTATGCACTTTTTGGCATTTAGCTTGAGGCCATGATTTTGATACCAAGTATCTGTCTCAGTGAGGCCCTTTTGGAGGATGTCTGTGTCAGCCAGAGAGTCAATTATAGCCCCTAGTTTGCAGTCGTCTGCAAACTTGGTCAGTCATAGTCTTCCTGTGCTTGCCTGTACCTCTGAGAAGTATATGCCGAACAGGAGGGGTCCTAGGACTGAGCCCTGGGGAATGCCACTTGTAACCGGTTTAGAGTCAGACCTAGCTTACACAACTATCACCATGTGGGTTCTGTCCATGTGCCAGTTGGCAACCCATCTTGTGACGCAGAGGATTATGTTCAGGCTGGTGAACTTGTCTAGGTAGGCTGTGTGTACTACCTTTCCCTCGTCTATAGCCTTGGTAACTGTCTCATAGAAGTCCACCAGGTTTAGGAGGCATGATCTGCCCTTAACAAATCTGAACTGGGTAGGGTCCAGTGATTGGAGTTTCCCAATGTCTCTGTTAATGAGTTCCATGATGATGTGCTCCATAGCCTTGCAGACCAAGCTAGTCAGGCTTATATGGCAATAATTCACAGGGTATGTTGTGGCACCACCTTTGTGGAGCAGAATAACCGTTGCTGTGTGTCACTCTATGGGTATGTAGCCTGTGGACAGGCTGAGTTTGAACAGTGTGTTTAGGTGAGCGGTTAGTTAGTCTTTGAGCTCATGTAGGTCGCAGCCTGGGACACCGTCCAGTCCCATTGATGCTGTGTTTTTGGCTTTGGAGATGGCTGTTTTAACCTGAGTGTCTGTGATTTCAGGGACTCTACATTCTTCAGGTATGGTATGGGCCCTTTTGGGGGTGAGAGGGGGGTAAAGTTTGCATTGAACATGTCTGCCAGGATGTTGGCAATATCAGTCAGTTCAGTGTATTTTGTGGCATTCTGCACTAACTCCGAGCAGATCTGAGAATTGCCACTTAGATTCTTGACATAGCTAAAGAACGCCTTGTGGTTATCTTTGGAGTCCTTGGCAATTTTTCTTTCAAAGCTCGCCTTGAATGATTTTATGAGGGATTGTAGTTTCTTGCTGATACTGATCAGGGATGTCTTTCCTTCTTGGAATTTTACTCTTTTCTGTACTACTTTCCGCCTTCTATTGTATAGCTTGTTTATGGCAGGAGTCCACCAGACTGGTTCCCTTTTCTTGGAGGAATGAGTCTTTTGTTTTGCTTGGGATGGCACAATCCATGCATTCTTGTAGGTGCCCATAGAATGCATTAGTAAAGGATTTTGCAGCTTGGACAGCATTATCCTTCAGCATGGGGGCTTTGAAACTTTCTACCTCAGTCTTAAGTAACGTGAAGTTTGCTTTTGAAAGGTTTTTCACGGGGGATTCCTTGTCCGGGGGTGGAAGCAGAATGTGGATATCCAAAGTGATTTGTTTATGGTCAGATCTAACCAGCGAGGGGTTGACCTCCGGTGTGGAACACCGGTCGCCCATGTTGGTGATGACCAGGTCCAATATGTTGTCACCTCTGCTGGGAGTGTTGACCAGTTGAACCAGGGTGTTTGAGTTTATAAATTCTAGGAAATGTTGGGCAAGGGAGTTAGTACTTCAGTAGTTCTCCCAGTTAATGTTTGGGTAATTGAAATCACCCAATATTAGGGTGTTTGGTAGGACCTTTATGTTTTCCAGTGTTTCCAGAAACACGGAATTGGGGTCCTGGGATATGGTGGGTGATTTGTAGCAAGCTACAATTTGAATTGCAGTTTTGCCCATTGTTAGTTGCACGTGGATGATCTCTGAAGCATCGTACTGTGCCACTAACCTGGAGGTGTGGGTATCCTTGATGAATATGGATACACCCGTGCCTTTTGTATTGCGGTTTGGGTTCTATGGCCGAAATGTATGGTATGAGTTGTAGCCTGGTAGTGCTGGGGTGCTCTCTGGAGCCTTAAACCAGGTTTCTGTTACTGCACATATATTGATTTTCTCCATACTGAGGAGTGCCTCGAGTGCATGTATTTTGAGGTTTAGACTTCTGGCATTGAGTAGTATTACCCTCAGTTTTTTGTTACTTGTGCTATTTACAGCAGTGGGTGTGTCTTTTGAGCCTTGCCTAAAAAAAGGCACTATGGGGGTGGCAAGAGTCTTGGCCAGTATTCAAAAGCTTCAAAAGCCTAAGGGTGACAGGTGCAAGCTGTCTCTAGCGAAGCAGCGTGGCTTGTTGAGCATGTGATCCCAGGTAGACAGACACTGGATCCCCTTTGAATGACACCAGAAATTTAGCCAATTGTTGAAATTGAGATTTTTTTCTTTATACCGTGGTATCATTCTTGGTGAAGGCAGGATGCTACTCAGGGTCATACCGGCCTGGGTTATGTGATGAGAGAACTCTTCCATGTCTCTTTTCATGTAGTCCAGGGAGGTACAGCTCAGTTCATTCACACTAACATGGACAATGACAGAGTCATATTTGTACATGTTCTGAAGTGACCTGAGTGCTTGTGTTATGTGGCGGATCTTGGCACCCGACAGGCAACTAACAGTAACCTTCTCCTTATTCAGCCTAGTGAGTGGGATGTCAGTGTGCTTGACTATAGAGTCACCTATTACTAGTATGTTGGGTATGTTATTTTGCCTTAAGGGCTGTGATTGCATGGCGCACTTGTGGGTCTCTTCTACTATCTTTTTACATTAGGAGTACTGAGTTTATTTATCTTGTTACAGAAGGTGTTTACCTGGGCTATCTGAGGTGGAAAATACACAAAAGGGCCCATAGTGTAATCATTTAATTGGCCAGAGGTCTCATTAGTTACTTTTCGATTTTTACTGTGCTGCTATAAATTTTGTGCTTTTGAGTAGGTTGACGGTGCCCTGTACAGTAGCAAACACCTAGAAACCAAATTTTCCCTGTAGAACAGTCTATAAAACTGTACACTGTGAAGCAATATAGAACAAAGACCTTGTGCGCAGGCAAGCTTAGAGCAGCTAGTTGGCCACTGAGTGGAAATACCTACAGATTTAGTAGAATTCAGTATTGCTTAAACATTAAAGTTAGTAGAATTGAGTACTGTTTAGCATAATCTGTTCCACTAAAGCACGCTTATTAGTCTGCACCAGAAAAGCACCCTTAACAGCCTTCTAACCCCAATACACCACTCCTTTGTAGCTCACCAATCAAAGTACTGAATGGAATGAATATGCAATTTCTTAACTTCTCTGTAGACAGATTGGTGTATATGAGCATCATGAGACAAAGTAGCAATTGTCTCATGCTTACTGACAACCACTTAATCCTTAAAGAAGCAGACACAGTATGCTAGAGGTGTACTTACACAATGACACTGGAGGTTAAACCCTCGCATATAAGTGCATATCAAGTTGCTGAAACCACTCACACAACACCCAGCTCACATAGCACTGGGATGAAATGGGCAAGTGCCAGCATAGCCAGCTGGAGTTTTGTAAAGAATGATATGTCCTTTGAATATCAAACTGATTTACACAAGATACTTGTGTTAGAAATGTATTAGAACTGTATGTCATGTGTGTAACAAACTGATTTGTACTAATGGTTGTGCTGAAAACGTACTTGTGAGGTTTGCTTGAGTTAAAATGTATCAACAGTGCACTCTGTTGGAATGAAAAGAAATGTATATGTATTATTGTAACTGAATTAAATGTATATGTTTTAATAGAGGATACTGGCACAGTAGAGGTTAAACAGCTAACTTACTTTAAGAAAAATAATGCCAATGCAAATGAGCTGTTAAACCATTAAAAGGCACCCCACAATGGCTGAATAGGACTGGAGAAACTAGGTCTGGAAAAAAAACTTTGTTCATTAGCTCAGTAAAAAGACAGGAAACCCCAGGCAACGCAATAAATATTTAGATGTGTATTGTAGCCGTCTATGCTAAATTCCTGTCTCAGATTTAAAGGGGAATACTATGGAACCTAGAGTCAGGTGATCAGATGAGGTCATTCTGCCAGCCCTCTTGAAAATCATATTTTAGATATTACAAACAGAAATCTCATATTATTCTGTCTTGGGGACCTGACTAGAAAGAAACTCACCCACAACATCTTGCCTTACAGTAATAAATAACTTAACTAGGGAACAGTAAATCTTTTAGATTAGTCAGGAATATAGTGAAGCTTAGTTTAGATATTGTTTGCCTTTATTTGTCTGAGTCTGTCTATCAATGTTATTTTCAATATTTCCTGTGATCTCAACTCTGTAGTTTACTGTAAGTATATATTCAATATTTTCATGTTCTTTTATTATTTATTATTAAATACATTTACAACTTTTATTGTGGCTGGTCCTTGTAGAATGTATCTAACCTTTGAGAGTACTTATATTTATTTGGTGACACTATGTGGGCCACTCCAGAAGGCCTAGCCATCTTGGTCAACTACTACCATTTGTATTAGTATTAACATTACACAGTATAATTGGACCCCCTTTGTTAAGAGCCTTAGAGTAGCTGATTGGGAACTGTCTGGTGGCAGTGATAACCACCTTATATTCTGGACAGAAGGGGGCACAGCAGGTAAATCTATGACAGCCTTTCCCAGGTGTGTGTGTGTGTTTGTGTGTGTGTGAGATCTACTTGAGGCAGGGACACAAAGCACTGTTTTTACACCGAGGGTACTGGAGGACTTGGCTTGGACACTCGGCTGAGGACCTAACCCTACAGCTGTCTTATTGGGGACCCGGAGGGAGACAGATATAGAGACATCCAGACGTTGGGTTGAGTGTGTTCCCTGTGTGCTCTTAAGGGAAATTGTACTTGATGCAGAGAGGTTTGCATCTGGAAATACTGAGTGTATCCATTTGTATTCCGAATAAACGCCCCTCTCCAGTGTCAGTGGTGAGAATTCAGGCTCCTTGATTACTGGCGCAGCATTGGGATATCACATATTGGTGGCCATCCCATATTGGTAGCAGTGGTAGACATCACAAGTACACAACACACACATAGACTAACGTATACTGAGGCACCTAGAAGCAATCTTCCTAAACAACAAATATTGTCTAGATCACCCATTATCAAAGCTATGCTTCAACTAGCCCAAATGCACTCAGAAAAAACAACACATAACACCACACATACTGTCACTCTCAGTGAGCACCAAACACTAAGCTCCTAAGGCAAGCAAGCAGACTTCCCAGGACTCCTGTCATAAGGGACTCCATTGTAAGATATACTGATGTCACTCTAACCAGGCTGAACAAGGAGAAGATAACTGTTTGCTGCTTATATGGAGCCAGGATCCACCAAATCATGGACAAACTCAAGTCATTACACCACAGGTACCAGTGTGATTCATTTCATCATAGTCTATGTAGGTGTAAATGACCCGAGATGAAGAAAGGCATTATGGAGCTTTCAGACTACATGTCTCAGGCTAGTATGAGTCTAGCACTGAGCAGCATCTTACCATCACTGAGGATGATGCCACAATATGAGCAAAAAATGATTTATTTAAACAACTGGGTATATTTCTACATGTCATTCTGAGGGAATCCAATATTTTGTCAGCTTGGGAGCACATAGTTAACAGACCACATTACTTTGCCAATTTTATCCACCCCTATAATGCCTTTTTTAGGCAATGCTAAATTGACAAACCTATCAACAAAGCAAAATCAACTCAACTAAACCTTTAGGTGTTGCTGCTCAATGGCAGGAGCCTAAATACAAAAATATACTCTTTCTAAGCCCTCCTTACACTCAGGAATATAGACGTGTGCGGTTAATGAAACATGTTTCAAAGTGTCAGGGAGAACCCCGACAGTGCAAGGTTTCAGTGCCTTCTACACTTTTAGACCAGTAACTGCATAGACAAAAGCAAAAGGTGGGGGTGTCTTAATATACATTAATAATAAGCATACATCTATGGGGGTCATACAGGATGATGTGCTGAAGTTCCTCCATGTGCAGATCACCATGGACAAAATCCCATACCATATCCTAGCCATCTATAGGTCACCTTCCAAGAAGCTCACAATGCATAATTAGACCTACTGCAGACACTTTTAATATAATCTAACCTAATACCCTTCTCATGGGAGACTTAAATTACCTCTCTATAGGCTGAGAATACTACTCAGCCTCAAATCTACAGGCACAGAGATTCCTGGACTTTGTAAATACAAATATCCTTGATCAAATAGTGAATATGCCCACTAGAGCCTCCAACATACTGTACCTCATGCTCACAAATACAGAAGAATGGCCTAATGGTTAAAGTGTTTGCCTTACAAACACAAGGTGCAGGGTTTGAGTCTCACAAGGGATAATTGGCTAGGCTTAAAATGGCTCACAAGGGCAGTTAGCTTAGTACTAATCTATGAATCTATAATCTATGAAAAACATTCTCCCATTGTCTCATCCTCCCTGTTAAGGTTTGAGCTTAAAGCTGTCTCCTTCAAAATGAAAATCAACTCCATAATCCCATTAAAACCAGTAACAGTTGGAATTATTTCAAGGCAAATGACCTTCTATTAAGTGAGGAGTTGTCAAAATTCAATACCACTCCAAACCCCGAGAACACACCAGCCACTGCTGAATTCCTCTAAGAAACTATGTACAACCATATCACTAGCTGCATAGAGGCTGCTGTACCTACTAGAAGCAATCCCAGGACAAGTCCCAGAAACAAACCACCCTGGTGGAATTCCACATTAATTAGGATATAAAACAATAGGAAAAAACAATTATGGCAAAAGTCAGGATGGGTAATTCCCGTAAAGATAAACTCTCTCTTATCAAACTAAACAGGCAACTAAGAGGGCTAATTAGGTCAGGCAAAGCCATCTTTGAGGTTAAGATATCCTCCCAGGTGAAAGATAACTATAAGGCCTTCTACAGCTATGTCAGAAACCACAAGGGCAGCACACAGCAATGTGCTGAACTGCTTGATAATGGAACCACATTCACCAAGCCTGACGATATAGTGAACCTGTTGGTGGACAAAATTCAGTTCATCTTTACCCCCCCCCTTCACCCTCAACCATCCCCCCAAAATATCCTCAAATATAACCCCTCCAACTATAACTAGGGAGTTGTACTGGCTGCATTCACTAAAGCCAAGAACATGGCCTCAGTGGGCTCTGATAAAATCCCAGGATGCCTTCTGAATAGTTTAAAATATGACATATCAGGACCCCTGGAGACATTTTTTAAATATAGTCTTAAAACAGACTTTGTGCCATGTGAATGGAGGATTGAGATGGTCATCCCTCTTCATAAGGGAGGACCTTCAACCTATCATGCAAACTACAGACCCATTACTCTGACTAATCTTATTTGCAAACCCATAGAAGGAAGTATCATGGAAATTATGAACAAGGACATAGAAGTCCTCTAGATTCTGGATATATCCCAGTTTGGTTTTGTCAAAGGAATTCCATGCTTACTGAATCTGGTGGACTTTTTTGAAAAGCTCACTAAGGCAATGGATGAGGGGAAGACAGTGCATACTGCCTACTTGGATTTGACTGAAACATTTGATGCAATACCCCAGTCTGGCATTGTCAGCAAACTTACATAACTAGGTATAAACCCCCCTATAACACTCTGGATAGCTTGCTGGCTCACTGATAGAACCCAGAGGTTAGAATTGCTGAGGCCACATCCACAAAGAGACCAGTCACCCATGGAGTCCCCCAAAAAGTCAATATCAAAGGCCTTTGGCTAATCAAGTTCACATATGATTGCAAACTGGGAGCAATCATTGAATCTCCCTGAGATGTGAACACCCTTCAAGAAGGTCTAACACAGGCAGACATTTGTTGCCAAAGCCATTGTTTAAAACTCAATACCAAGAAATGCATTATAGTACCCTTTGGGCCATGGCTTAAAACTCAATACCAATAAATGCATTATAGTACTTTTTGAGAAGTCTGCCAGCCTGGTTAACTACATCATCAATTAACCACCCTTAAAAGTTTATTCACTTGTCAGAGATCTGGAAATTTATGTAGAGTAGCCTAGCCTTTGACCAACATGTGTCCAAGGTAGTAAGAAAATCCTTCTGTGTTGCTCAACTAATAAGCAAGGGCATGACATCTAAGTCCAGAGAGGTCATCTTACCACTGTACTCAGCCCTTATCAGACCCATTATAGAGTATAATTCTCCTTTTAGTATGTACCTGATCAGATACATGCAGCAACTCAAGCATGCACAAAGGTTCCTTACAAAAAGAATACAGGCAGTAAATCAATGTTCTATGCTGATTGCCTCAAAGCCACCTCTCTTTAATCTACTTTACGAGGTGATTTTTGCCTGTCATATAAGGCAACACTGGACCCTGTTTTGATGAAACTTCTGCACATCACAAGCACACAGCATTAGAACTACTAGATTAAAAGACCCAAATTTTGCTTGCATCATAAACAGGACTTGTTGGAGATACAGATATGTTTCTCAGAGAATTCACATTTTTTGGAACAGGCTCTCCATCCACGTGAAGCAGAGTTCCTCTGTATCCCTATATAAGCTCAACTTGGACCAATGGATGGGTAATCAGATATTCACCCCTGGTCCGGTGTCGATGTCTCTGGTGGACACAGGCAGTAAGTAAATCACCCCCTATATAAGTAAAATGTGTGGGTCACATTTGGGTTGCATGGCTAGGCTTATAGGGGCCCTAGTAGCCATTAGCCTAGTATACACCTATGAGTCTATGAACCACCATGCCCTCCCTGAAGTGAGTAAATGCCTGATTGAGAGCTACTGCCAAAATACTATGGTCACTGAATACCTACCCCTGGGTATCTCCCTATAGCACAACCTCTCTTCTGAGGGATTATGGCACTGGATGGCCCAGTCTTTCCCTTCCCTCCCAGGCTAGGCTTGCCCATCTTCCTCACACCATCTCCAACAGATGTCAGACCTACTAATCAAACTCAGGTCTTCTGGGTCACAGTTAGGGCTTTATACCTTCATGCCAACAGAAATGGCACCTGGGGAACGTTTAGCCTGCTGACAGCTATATTCTAAGTAGCTTTTCAGTGATACTGGAGGGTCCTACTGATATGGCTGCACATAACTGTCAGATACTATGGAGGCTGCTACTGACATGGCTACACATAACTGTCAGATACTATGGAGGCTGCTACTGATATGGCTACACATAACTGTCAGATACTATGGAGGCTGCTACTGATATGGCTACACATAACTGTTGTTAAGGTTTATGAAAGTATGGAATACATTTCTGAAAGTGGGTTCAGACTGCTGAGGTAGACCTTTTCAAGGATGCTGCCTAGAATGAGATACAGCGAATGAGACCAGTTCATGCTGAACTCTCCTACGATGAGTGCAATACACATTGTTAATGTAGGTCTTATATTAACTAATAGTCTGTCTGCATTACTAGGAGGGGTGGTGGTGGTGAGTGTGTAAACAACAGTTACTCTAAATGTTCCAGACCAGATATTCTGTAATGCTCCAAGCTAGCTTCTGTGTAATTTGCTTTAGTGGTGTTTAGTTGTTTTAGTGGCATTTCAAAGACAGCATGGAAAAACATTGGGAGCTTGATAACAATATCATACTACCAGTAAGAGTTTATGGCCTAATGATTTAGAAGGTCTGAAAGTGTGGGAGCACAAATGTTGACATTACTGAGTGTAGTTTAAGCTGGGACTTGTTAATACCGATGATGCACATTTCTTAGAAGAATGTCAGGCTTACATTGCTCTGCATTTGCTGTACATACTTAACACACAGCAAAGTCCAATATTTCATCCAGGTTGGGTTGACACTATAGGCCTGACTGATGGAATGGAACCACCATGGCTGTCAGCTCCATGGCACATATGGATGAAGCCTTGACTATTATCCAGATGACACAGGTAACAGGTTCTATGACTGGCCCAAGTGTTGGACAAATTGACATTGGTGTGAGAGTGAGACGTGTTGTGGTTAAGCCTGGTCACTTCTCCTTTGGGAGGAATATAGGGGAGGCATACTGAGGGGGAGACATACTGAAGGGAGACATGCTGAGGGAGACATACTGAAGGGAAACATGCTGTGGGGGACATGCTGACAGAGGCATGCTGAAAGGAGACATGCTGAGGGGAGACATGCCGAGGTGAGACATACTGAGGGGGAGACATGCTGAGGGAGACATACTGAAGGGAGACATACTGAGGGGGAGACATGCTGAGGGAGACATGCTGAAGGGAGACATGCTGAAAGGAGACATGCTGAGGGGAGACATGCCGAGGTGAGACACACTGAAGGGAAACATACTGAAGGGAGACATGCTGAGGGGAGACATGCTGAGGGGAGTCATGCTGAGGGGAGACATGCTGAGGGGAGACATGCTGAAGGGAGACATGCTGAGGGAAGCATACCCATTGCTTGCCTTTGCACTATACAGGAAAAAATAAAAAGTAAAAGCCTGGTACTGCATGGGATGGGAATGGAGGAGTGTCACCATGGATGTGGAGCTTCTACCCTCACAAAACCTCTGTGTATTCTGATCATATGCCCATAAATCTCAGCATGTGATGGTCTTTTTTCTAGGCCACTGGGCCTGGTGACAAAAAATGTCATTGTTTGTAAGATGAGACCCTCCACAGGTAAGGGTTATGCCCAGGTGACCCAAATGCAGATTACAAGGGAGAACAGAGGAATGGAGTGCACATGGAACATAAGGTCAGTAACACCTGATTATGAAAATAATTACAGATCTCAAACAAAGAAACAAGTTGCTAGTTAAAGGCAACAAATGTTACTTGGTTACTTTCTAAATGCCCAAATATGAGAGCATAATTGAGGTAAACGTTAGGGTTCTTAATGAATGGGAATATGGGTACTTTAAAAGCTTGCTAAGTAATAGCTTAATGATATATCTTTAGTACTTGTTAGCAAATAGGAGTAGAAACTAATTTTGTAAGAGATGTGAGAATGGATGTTGGTAAAGGAGTTGTAAATGCATGGCAGAAGGCTAGGTTCACCCCCCCCCCACATCTGGCCTTCTAGTAAGCAACATCTATTTCCAAGCCTAAATCACCAGGATCACAAGCAGAAATGAAACCCTCTGCAGTGATGGACCCCCGTATGGATATCTCCTACTACTAAAAGCATGGAACATTATTGATTGCACTACCACTTCTAGTCTACGCATTGTTTAATACTCTGGAAAGCACCATTTCTACTCTTTATATTCTGTCGTACTTATCCCAGAGTTCAAAGTTAAACTACCGTGCCAAGCAGCACATTTAGAAGCACAACAGATACCTAGAAGTCTGTGGCTATGTGCTGCTATTGTAGTGCTTTACATTTCATAATCTCAATTTATGATATCCTCCTTAAAGGTAAATAAATATGCCATGCTGGACCTATGGCTCAGCAGTCCAGGCTAAACAAATCATGCGTCTGTCACTAGTAATGTTGCATCAGGACTCAGAGAATTGTAGCACTTCAATAGCCCAGATCCACAGTTATTCAAAGATATTAACACCTGCTGCTTTTTGTTTTGTCTTGACTTACTCGGTGGAATTTATGAGATGAAAACTGTACAAAGAAGCAGGCATGTGTGAAAAAACAGGAAGGTAAGATTACCTTAAAGAGTAATTGATTAATACTCTGAACCTAGGGGAACTGGTGGTGAAAATACAGCTGTGAACTAAGTATCATTTTAAAATTCAGTCTTCTCACATGAAGTTTCATGTAACAGTTACTATGCAGACTTGATATTTATTATTTTAATATACTTTTAATGCTGCTGCTTTGACACTGTCTAGTTTATAACATGGAGACAATATTAACAATCTTTTTAGTATTTCCCTTTTTGTGATCATTAAATTCCTTTCTGCAATCAGCTCTGCTCTCACTTATATTGATAAACCTCAGTGACATCTGCTACATGAATCTCTGTCTATTCAGTCTCTTGTCAGATGGCTCTCCTGAGTCTTTATGTGTGTGCAAAGTTTAACTGGAAAGATGTACTTGGCATACCTAAAAATCTTCCATACCTCTCTCTTTTTCTCTCTCACTCTCTCTCAGACACACACACACACACACACACACACACACACACACACACACACACACACACACACACACACGCACACACGCACACACGCACACACGCACACACACACATGCAAACACATAAACCTCATCTTCTTTGCAGGGACAAGCCCTTACAGTAACATAGAAAATGTTTCTTATAGTAAACACCGGTTCTGTTGTTGTTTCAGGCTGATATTTCAAAACTATCTACCACTCACACAAGGTAATACTAGCTCTCAAAAATATTCCAAACACACAAAGCACTTCTAGGTGTACAAATAGGGTTGCCACCTTTTCAGATGGCCAAAGTGGGACAATTGTGGTACAAACATCAGATTTTGAAGGCCAAAACATACCCACGGCCAGTACAAGGGACAGAACTTCACTTTTTTGCCTAAATAAAAGTTTATTCTAATTGCTTATTCTCTTTCTTATAACATTTAGGTGTTTCAGACACAGAATAACTGTTTTATGCAACTATTACATAAAATATAGGAAATAATTTTGCCCTAATATTTCAGGACAGTTGCCATTCTTACAATATTTTTGCAGGACACAACTGCCCAAAGAGGAACTGTCCCTTGCAAAGTGGGACAGGTGGTAACCCTATGTACAAATGAAGTATTTGGCCAAAAACAAGTAAATACTGCACAACAAAAAGACCAATAGTCTAACCATAGGCAAATAAGTCTTAGTCCATCCAGTTTGAAGTAAAATCAGCTTTAATCTTCCATAGAACTCAGATAAAACAAGATTAGCTCTTTCATGGTTGTATCACACCACTTTATCAGACCATAAAAGTGTATAGCTGTGGTACCATATAAATATGTTCAATAATTAACTATAATCAATCATCAAATGAGCAATTATTCAATCAAGAGCTAAAATCAGCACATGCTCTTATTATACAAACTTCTAAGTGCATCCATTGAACTTCATAGTTAAAAACTTAGTATAACAAATAAAAAATAATAAAAAACAGGTATAAACACCTCATTTAGTAAGCCTCATATAAAATGAAGTGTATATCCAAGCACATATATCTCAAATAATTCATTTCAGAATTTCATTTAAACAAAACCCTATTCTTCAGAATGGGCTTCATAGGTATCCTTTCATTGAGGCGTTTTCCTCTATCAGCCCTCAGCCTAATTATCCATCTGGTTTCAGAGGTTTCTGTATTATTTATCAAGTCACCACCTCTTTCACTAGCTGAAACCTGTTCCATTACTTGGAACTTAAACAAATGTGACTGTCCATTCTGAGCTACGTGCTTGGCTAAAGCGTTTGTCAGTGTACCCTTTTTAATGTGTAGAAGGTGCTCACAAATACGGAACCAAAGTTCCCTATTCGTCTTTCCCACATAAAATGAAAAACATACCTGACAGACTGCTAAATATATGACATTTTTACTATTACAGTTAGCCTCTACTTTAAATACATATGTATAATGTGTATCAGGATAAATAAAGTTGCTACTCTGTTCAATAAATTGACATTGATTACACTTAGTGCGTGGTAGCGTACCTATCAGAATTTCCTGCTTTTCCTTTAATCCTTGCAGGAAGCAGAGCATTCTTTTCAATGACTTTTTACTTTTAAACATAAATTTTGGTGTCTCACCTATCAATGTTCTAATCTCTGAGTCTTGGGTTAATACCGGCCAGTACTTCCTCAGTGTATCCGTAACCAAGTTACTATTATAAGCATAGTGTGCTGGCACCCTTACTGCTTGATTATTTGCTTTAATATTCCTACCTGACTTATTAGACCTGGATGAAAAGTAAGGTTTCCCAGTGTCACTTCTATGTGTAATACTTTCTGTAATAATACTATCCAATTTACTATCTCCATAGCCTCTGTCACTTAACCTCTTCTTTAAATTTCCTATTTCCTCTTCAAACCTTCTTTCCTCTGCTACCAACCTCAAGGTTCTAAGGGCTTGTCCCTTCACTATGTTGTCAAAAATGTACCCCGGGTGCATACTGGTTCTATGGAGAAGTGTGTTACTGTCTTAGTCCTTACTGTAAATATTTGTGATAAACTCTCCTTTTGCATTTTTCATTATATTAACATCTAAAAAAATAATCTGCTGTTCTGAGTACTGTATTTCAAACTTTAAGATATGTGTGCTATTATTCAGCTCTAAATGGCAAAACCTCAATTGTTCATAATTTCCCCTCCATAAAAAGAAGAGGTCATCCACAAATCGTCTTTGAAAGACGATTTGACTCCACTTTCCTAAAATAATATGTTCTTTCTCCCAAGTGGCCATCACCAAATTTGCATAACTGTTTGCACTCGGAGTACCCATCGCCACCCCTCTTTTTGTAAATGCAGTCTATGATCAAACAACATGACATTGTGTTTCAAAATTAGATCCATTAACATACAAATAAGATGTATATTTGCATGATCACATGTACCATCAGTTAACAAATTATCTCTTAACATATCAACACCAGTACTATTTGGTATCTATGTGAATAAAGAGCACACATCCATTGTTACTAATATCAAGTTAGCACTATCCTCTTCTGTACTTTCCATCAACTCATGCAAATCTTGAAGAAATTGCTTAGTGTCTTTCAAAACATGAGGGTTCCTATCCACTATAGGTCTCAAATTATTTTCTATGTAAATGGATAAAGGTTCCGTTACCCAGTTTCTTCCTGATACTATGGGTCTTAATGGGGGCCTGTATGGGTGCTTATGGATTTTAGGTATTCCATTTATAACAGGTGTCAATGGTTTGGCCACTGAAAAGTACTCATACAAATGTTTATCTATCATTTTTTCTAATAGACTGTCATACAGAGTTTTCTCCACATCTTTAATAATATTGTTAAGTTTCACATTATCTATAGGTAAATATACGTTTTCATCCTGCAACATATTTAACATGCTTTCATTGTAAAACTGTGTATCTATTACTGAAACCAGATGGATAATTAGGCTTAGGGCTGATACAGGGAAAGGCCTCAATGAAAGGATACCTATGAAGCCCATTCTGAAGAATAGGGCCTTGTTTAAATGAAATTCTGAAATGAATTATTTGAGATATATGTGCTTCGATATACATTTCATTTTATATGAGGCTTACTAAATGAGGTCTTTATACCTGTTTTTTATTATATTTTATTTGGTATGCTAAGTTTTTAACTATGAAGTTTAATGGATGCACTTAGAAGTTTGTATAATAAGGGCATATGCTGATTTTAGCTCTTGATTGAATAATTGCTCATTTATTGATTGATTGTAGTTAATTATTGAACATATTTATATGGTACCGCAGCTATACACTTTTATGGTCTGATGAAGTGGTGTGATACAACCATGAAAGCGCTAACCTTGTTTTATCTGAGTTCTATGGAAGATTAAAGCTGATTTTACTTCAAACTGGATGGACTGAGACTTATTTGCCTATGGTTGGAGTATTGGTCTTTTTGCCGTGCAGTATTTACTTCTGTTTTTGGCCAAATACTTCATTTGTACACCTAGCAGTGCTTTGTGTGTTTGGAATACTTTTGGACTTTCGTACTAAGCTGGGTGCAACTATGGCAGACAACAACCATTTGAATCAACAGGCTGAGAGTTCTAGGCATGGTGAATTGAATGCTTTACTGGAAAAAGGTGAGCTACAGAATATAAAAGACAATTCAACATTAAAAATGTTGTTAGAAAGTAAAAGTAATTCCTTGCTGAATCCTACTTTTGTAAATAAAAACAAGGGATGTGAACAGTTGGACATTGACTATACTCAGTTTCTTAGGGATATTCATGTGTTGGAAGATGCACTGTATAAATTAAAAAGACTTCAAGCAAAATGTTATCACCTAGAAGCTTGTTTAAAACACAAGGTGATACCCAGAGGCTTAAGGACACTTAAAATGCCAACACAAGAGGAAAGGCAACCTGAGCTACTCTCCAGATGGCAACAACAGAACCTGGAGGTTAGCTTTAATTATATAAGGCTGCTAATAGAATTTGGAAAGAAAGATGAACAAAATGTCAGTAAAGAAATTAAAACTTATGAACAACAAATATATGCCAGCTATCCAATATCCTTTGTAGGGGAAAGAATTTGAACATTAATAGAATCGATCACAGCATATGAAAATAAAATGCTGAGACAAAAATTTCATACACTAGAACGAGACATTGGAGATTTTAAGGAAGGCCATGTCTTTGTTTGGCCTAAATCATGCTATCATTCTAATGAACAATCGGGGACGACCTTAAGAGGCACTGTAGCAGGAGAACAGACATCATCTAACCGAGGGCTTATTAGCTTGAATGAGGAAGGAGAACAGCTTGGCATCAAGTGGAAAGTAAATGCACCTCCAGTACAAGAAGTTGTACTACAAGAACAACCCGGACCATCGGGTGTGCAAAAAGAACAAAATTATGCCTCAAAATTGATGCAACCATCTAGACAGGGTGAAACAGCCCAAAGCCCTAGCAAACAGCTAGAGCAGGGAGAAGAATCATTTTTGTTCAGTCCTCCCAATAAGACTGGAGTCATCTATGTAGTGGAGAGGACGGTCGAGAAGCAGAATAAAATGAAAATTTTCACAGGAGTCACCGGTGATGGCGAAGCGAGTATGGGCCCACAGAAAGGAGCATTAGTGTGGAATATTTCCTCAAGAAAGCTCAAGCTGGCTGAAATGTCACTGCTTAACAAAGGCCTTTCGTTTATTCCTTCTCAACCATTAGAGGTAACAGAGACAATTGTTAACTTGAAAATGTTTAGTAGAAACTTACAGTTAAAAATGATGTTTAAGGATTTAAATAATACAAATGTAATGCAATTTAAAAAGCCTAGCACTTGTATGCCTGTTAAACACCCAGCAATAGAAATGTTCACTAAGTTATGTGAAAATGAAGTTTGTGAGAAAATACAAGTGGACAGAATGAATAAAGTTAAAAAATGTAATAGATCTAGAGAGGAAAGTGAGGCACTAAAAATGTACAATCTGACCACACTCTCACTATAAAGCCAGCCGATAAGGGTGGCCCAGTAGTGGTAATGGTTACACAGTTTTACAATGAAAGCATGTTAAATATGTTGCAGGATGAAAACGTATATTTACCTATAGATAATGTGAAACTTAACAATATTATTAAAGATGTGGAGAAAACTCTGTATGACAGTCTGTTAGAAGGAATGACAGATAAAAATTTGTATGAGTACTTTTCAGTGGCCAAACCATTGACACCTGTTATAAATGGAATACCTAAAATCCATAAGCACCCATACAGGCCCCCATTAAGACCCATAGTATCAGGAAGAAACTGGGTAACGGAACCTTTATCCATTTTACATAGAAAAGAACTTGAGACCTATAGTGGATAGGAACCCTCATGTTTTGAAAGACACTAAGCAATTTCTTCAAGATTTGCATGAATTGATGGAAAGTACAGAAGAGGATAGTGCTAACTTGATATTAGTAACAATGGATGTGTGCTCTTTATTCACTTCAATACCAAATAGTACTGGTGTTGATATGTTAAGAGATTATTTGTTAACTGATGGTACATGTGATCATGCAAATATACATCTTATTTGTATGTTAATGGATCTAATTTTGAAACACAATGTCATGTTGTTTGATCATAGACTGCATTTACAAAAAGAGGGGTGGTGATGGGTACTCCGAGTGCAAACAGTTATGCAAATTTGGTGATGGCCACTTGGGAGAAAGAACATATTATTTTAGGAAAGTGGAGTCAAATCGTCTTTTATAGATGATTTGTGGATGACCTCTTCTTTTCATGGAGGGGGAATTATGAACAATTGAGGTTATGCCATTTAGAGCTGAATAATAGCACACATATCTTAAAGTTTGAAATACAGTACTCGGAACAGCAGATTCATTTTTTAGATGTTAATATAATGAAAATGCAAAAGGAGAGTTTACCACGAATATTTACCGTAAGGACTGTCACAGTAACATACTTCTCCATAGAACCAGTATGCACCCGGGGTACATTTTTGACAACATAGTGAAGGGACAAGCCATTAGAACCTTGAGGTTGGTAGCAGAGGAGAGAAGGTTTGAAGAGGAAATTTGAAATTTAAAGAAGAGGTTAAGTGACAGAGGCTATGGAGATAGTAAATTGGATTGTATTATTACAGAAAGTATTACACATAGAAGTGACACTGGGAAACCTTACTTTTCATCCAGGTCTAATAAGTCAGGTAGGAATGATAAAGCAAATAATCAAGCAGTAAGGGTGCCAGCACACTGTGTTTATAACAGTAACTTAGTTACGGATACAGTGAGGAAGTACTAGCCGGTATTAACCTAAGACTTAGAGATTAGAACATTGATAGGTGAGACACCAAAATTTATGTTTAAAAATAAGAAGTCATTGAAAAGAATGCTCTGCTTCCTGCAAGGATTAACGTAAAAGCAGGAAATTCTGATAGGTACGCTACCATGCATGAAGTGTAATCAATGTCAATTTATTGAACAGAGTAGCAACTTTATTCATCCTGACACACATTATACATATGTATTTAAAGTAGAGGCTAACTGTAATAGTAAAAATGTCATATATTTAGCAGTCTGTCAGGTATGTTTTTCATTTTATGTGGGAAAGACAAATGGGCAACTTAGATTCCGTCTTCGTGAGCACCTTTTACACATTAAAAAGGGTACACTGACAAATGCTTTAGCCAAGCACGTAGCTCAGAATGGACAGTCACATTTGTTTAAGTTCCAAGTAATAGAAAATGTTTCACCTAGTGAAAGAGGTGGTGACTTGATAAATAATACAGAAACCTCTGAAACCAGATGGATAATTAGGCTGAGGGCTGATAGAGGAAAAAACCTCAATGAAAGGATACCTATGAAGCCCATTCTGAAGAATAGGGCCTTGTTTAAATGAAATTCTGAAATGAATTATTTGAGATATATGTGCTTGGATATACACTTCATTTTATATGAGGCTTACTAAATGAGGTGTTTATACCTGTTTTTTTATTATTTTTTATTTGTTATGCTAAGTTTTTAACTATGAAGTTCAATGGATGCACTTAGAAGTTTGGGTACTTACTTATTAGCGCAACCAGATTTTCGTGGTTGCGGTAATATGAATGCTGGCATGAAAATGAGTGTGGTAATTAGTGCCACTTGTTATTTTATGTCTTTACTTACAACAAATAGGTTTGCTTACATTCAGGAAGATAAAACAACTGTGAAAGTCTTCTTCCTGTTTTGCGTGCTTTACACACGCACAGTTTTTAATTGCCTGGGCTGCTGTGTATGTTATTGTCGAAAGGAGTGCTTTTCTCTATCAAGATGGAATACTGAAAAGAAAAACACAGGGAGACCTGGAGAAATGCTTTTTGGTAGACTATTTATCAAAATTTACAGACTTGAAAGGAGGAAAACTTTTTTTTTTTTAAGAATAGAAGCTTGCAATAACAATAAAAGGTTTGCCAAACTGATGATATTGCATTATGCTGACATGCAGAGTAGTTTGGTATGTGAGAAGTTGACAGTGGTGCTTTGGCTACTTGTATTGTGATAGTGCTATCCTTGGACAACTGGAGATTGTGTTTCAGTGAATACGGCTAAAAAAGATGTGGATTTCTCATTCACTGTTGTACTGTTTCTGTGTGTGGAGAGAAAGTTGTCAGCAATTGTAGTCACATCTTCCTGAATGTAAGCCAAACTTATCTGTTCTAAGTAAAGACGTAAAGTAACAACGTACGCTAATTCCAACACTCGTTTTCAGGCCAGCATGCGGTTAAACATTACTTTTTCCATGTTTAATCGATAATCCTGCCTCAAAAAAAAATTCAGTGTGAAAGAAAACAGTTAATGTGACATTTTCAAGTCAGTTTTGGTAAAATTTACACATCTGGAAGCAACCAGTATTATCGCGAAAATCTGGTTGTGATAATACGTAAGTACCGAAGTTTGTATAATAAGGGCATATGCTGATTTTAGCTCTTGCTTGAATAATTGCTCATTTATTGATTGATTGTAGTTAATTATTGAACATATTTATATGGTACCACAGCTATACACTTTTATGGTCTGATGAAGTGGTGTGATACAACCATGAAAGTGCTAACCTTGTTTTATCTGAGTTCTATGGAAGATTAAAGCTGATTTAACTTCAAATTGGATGGACTGAGACTTATTTGCCTATGGTTGGAGCACTGGTCTTTTTGCTGTACTGTAGCTTTCAAAAATTATGTCAACTGAAAAAGTGCATGCTTCCTAAAAAACAAATTACTCTTGCTATGTCCTCTGGTGAGAAACTCTTAAAACTTGCATTAAATTGTTTATACAAAGGATTACTATTAGGTCTCTGGTCATAAAGAAATTGTTATACATTCAAGGAATGGATGTCAAGAGATTTATCTCAAGAGAGGAGTGAACCTCAACTTTTAGTTTAATACATTTCACTATGAACAGTCCCTCTAACGTGACAGGTTAGATCATCAACGACAACATGTATAAATCTTTTAACATAAGAAGAGGACTATGGATCAGGTTTAAACAAAAGCTAGGTGCTTCAGACATTGCTAGGGTTTCAAAAACAGCACAGGTTAGCATGTTGAAATGCAACAACATCAATAAGACAGCAGCTGCTATATAACCAAATATTTTACAAACTAGGTATAGAGAATCTCGTTTATAGGAAAACAGTGATGTGAAATTAGGTAAAAA